>NC_043709.1:47641950-47750055 GCF_006229205.1 Suricata suricatta | reverse complement strand
GAGAGTTGGGGAGAGAGAGGGATGCAAAACTTGAGAGACTATTGAATGCTGAGAATGAACTGAGGGTTGAAGGGGAAGGGGGAGGGGGGGAAAAGAGGTGGTGGTGATGGTGGAGGGCACTTAAGGGGAAGAGCACTGGGTGTTGTATGGAAAACAATTTGACAATAAAATATTATGGAAAAAAAAAAGGAAAGACAAAAAAAAATCAAAACACCAACTTCTATTTGATGTGATTAGACTTATACAGAAATTAGAAGGTTAAGTAACAACTAGTTAATCACCTAATTTCACAGCTATCTGAAGTGGCACCAAATTAAATGTTAAATGCCATAGTTTTAAAAACCTGGAGTATATGACCAAAACTTTAATAAGCGACACATAAAGAACTTAACATGTTTCAAAATAGCTACGGAAAACACAAGGATAAGCAGACAAAGTCTATTAACATGCAAAGCAAACAAATTAACAAAAATGCAAATGTGGGAGGGTGTATGGGTGGCTCAGTCAGTGAAGCATCTTGATTTCAGCTCAGGTCGTGATCTCAGGGTTTATGAGTTTGAACCCTGTGTTGGGCTATGCACTGACAGCATGGAACCTGATTGGGCTTCTCTCTCTCCCTCCGTCTCTGTCTCTCTCCCATTTGCACACACTTTCTTTCTCTCTCTCTCAAAATAAATGACCTTTATAAAAATGCAAATGTGACCAAAAATGAGGAATTTTTGTCCATCAAATTTAGCAAATATTTTAAAGATTATATTAGTAAAGTTACAGTAAAATTTGGATTTTTTATACCACCAGTGGTAGAGTGAGTTGTTATAAACTTTGAAAGAACTAAAATCAGCTAATATTAAGGGAATAGTCATATCAATTATGATACAATCACACTATGGAATATTATATGTTATGTATATTGTATTCATATATAAACATATATAGTTGTAATTATTAGAATAATTTATATGAAGTTTTTTAAATTTTTATTTATTTTTAAAAATTTGTAAAGCCTTTAAATCCTTTTTTATTTATTTACTTTTTATTTATTTATTTTAATTTTTTAAATATAATTTATTGTCAACTTGGCTAACATACATTGTATACAGTGGCTCTTGGTTTCAGGGGTAGATTCCTGTGATTCATTGCTTACATTCAACACCCAGTGTTTATCTGAACAAGTGTCTTCCTCAATGCCCATGACCCATTTTGCCCTCTCCCCCATCAATTCTCAATTTGTTCTCTGCATTTTAGAGTCTCTTATGGGTTTATCTCTCTCTCTGTTTGGAACTATATTTCCCCTTCCCTTCCCCCATCATATTCAGTTTCTCAAGTTCCATATATAAGTGAAAACATATATCTCTCTTTCTCTGACTGACTTATTTCAGCTAGCATAATACCCTCCAGTTCCAACTACATTGTTGCAAATGGCATGATTTCATTCTTTCTCATTGCCAAGTAGTATTTCATTGTATATATAAACCACATCTTCTTTATCCAGTCATCAGTTGATGGACATTTGGCTCTTTCCATGATTTGGCTGTTGTTGAAAGCACTGCTATAAACATTGGGGTACAAGTGCCCCTATGAATTAGCACTCCTGTATCCTTTGGATAAATTCCTAGTAGTGCTGTTGCTGAGTCATAGGATAGTTCTATTTTTAAGTTTTGGAAGAAGCTCCACACTGTTTTCCAGAGCAGCTGCACCAGTTTGCATTCCTACCAACAGTGCAAGAGGGTTCTCCACATCCTAGTCAACATCTGTTTCCTGAGTTGTTAATTTTAGCTACTTTGACTGGTATGAGGTGGTATCTCAATGTGGTTTTGATTTGTATTTTCCTGATGGTGAGTGATGTTGAGCATCTTTTCATGTTTCTGTCAGCCATCTGGATGTCTTCTTTGAAAAAGTGTCTATACATGTCTTCTGCCCATTTCTTCATTGAATTATTCATTTTTTATGTGTTGAGTTGGTAAGTTTTTTATAGATTTTGGATACTAACCCTTTACATTTGCAAATATATTCTCCCATTCTATCAGTTGCCTTTTAGTTTTATTGATTCTTTCCTTTTCAGTGCAGAAACTTTTTATCTTGATGAGGTTTTATTTCCCTTGCCTTTGGAGATGTGTCGAGTAAGAAGTTGCTGTGGCTGAGGTCAAAAGGGTTGTTGCTTGTTTTTTCTCTAGGGTTTTGATGGTTTCCTATCTCACATTCAGGTCATTTGTCTATTTGAGTTTATTTTTGCGTATGGTGTAAGAAAGTGGTCCAGTTTCATTCTTCTGCATGTTGCTGCCCGGTTCTTCTAACACCATTTGTTAAAGAGACTGTCTTTTTCCCATTGGATACTCTTTCCTGCTTTGTCAAAGATTGGTTGGCCATACATTCGTGGGTCCAATTCTGGGTTCTGTATTCTATTCCATTGGTATATGCATCTGTTTTTTGTGCCAATACCATACTATTTCAATGATTACATATTTTTTAATGACAGAAGAATAATATTAAGTCAAAATTATATTACACAATATTAATTTATGTGATTTCATCTACGAAAAGGGAAAAATACAGAGCTAAATTAGTTGAAAGAAATATTTCAAGATGTGCTTGGCTTGCTCAGTCAGTGGAGTATGCAACTGTTGATCTCAGGGTCATGAGCTCAAGCTTCACATTGGGAGTGGAGCCTACTTTTTAAAAAATTTAAAAAAAGTAGGAAATGTGTCAGTATGTTAAAATAATGGTTATCCCAAGACATAGCCATGTAGAATTGTGGATGTGTTTTCTCTGATCCTGTACCTTTTAAATTTTCTATTATAAGGGGCAGATGAATAGGCAAATAAATTTAAACTTAAATCATTTACCATATAGATTGAGTTAGATCAGTGGTTATAAACCTAGAGTAATATTGCTCCCAAGGGACATTTGGCAATGTCTGGAGACGTTTATAGTTGTCACAACTCAGATGAAAGGTTCTATAGGCAACTGGTGTATAGAAGCCATAGATGCCACTAAATATCCTACAATGCACAGGAGAGCCCTACCTTTAGTTCACATCTCCCAACCTCTTACTGTCCATAACAAAGAATGATCTGGTCCAACAATGTTGCTGGGGCAGAGATTGAGAATATCTGAGTTAGCTTTTCATGTGTTTTCAAAGCACCTTCACATGCCCCTGTAAAACTTAGTATATTGTTCATATTTACTATTGACAAATCTGCCCTTACCTATAAGCCTTTGAGTAAGTTGAGGGCACTTAGCTAGGTGATGCCTGGCACTGAGTAGGAGCTCACTGCTTCAGTCATACTTATCCAGCTACATTCTCCTGAGACTATCCCAGGTACTGGACTCTGTGCTACATCATGGAGATGAAGAAGATGGAAAAAAAAAAAAAGAAAAAAGAAAAGAAACCCCTGACTCCATAGAGATCAATTGTCAGAAAGATCATTACAGACTGTGATGAATCTTATAAATAAAACAGGTGAAGAGACAAAGCGTAACCAAGGGAGGCTATTTTAGATAGGATGGCAAGGGAAGGTCTCTCAAAGTAGGTGGGCTTCTAGCTGACACCTGAAGGATGAGAATGCCCTACAAGGCCATACACAGAGCTTGGAGAAAAGCAAGCAAGTGCTCTTGATGAATGTGTGTATTATAGATGAATGAATGAATAGTATATGTTGATTAAAATATTTCACTGACAATTTATTTTGCAATCTACATTACAGTTTTTTAAATATTTCCCTTTCACATACTTTTCTCCACTTAACTAAGCAAGTGGGAATACACAATTCAAAGTGCATTTTCCTTTTTTAAAGGAATTCTGTTCTGTATCTGTCATTCGTGCACATAAACCCATAACCAAGCAAGCATGCCTTGGCAGTCCTATTAAATTGTATACATATGAGCTATGAATGAGTTTGTTTACTAGGTCCAAGAATTACACATATCCCCAGGGCTAAGAAATTCTCAGAGAGTCTTTACAAATGCCACAAAATTATAGCCTTATATGGATCCCATAGGATGGGAAGGGATTATCTTATCCCTATGCTTTTTTTTTTTCCTAGTATATAGTAAGCAATTGCTGCTACAGCTACAAATAGCAGACAAGAAGAAAATTGTTAAAAATAACATCCTCACCTCACAGATCTCCCCACCCCCCGCAGAAGCTTAGAGAACCATGTTCAAAATAAAAATGTAGAGGTGACATTGAGAAGTTGAATAAATAAAAGAATTGAGGGGTTTGTAAATGGGAGACATACTATATTATACTTGTTTCTCTACCGGCTATGATTGATTACATGTAAATGGTTCAACTGGGGGGTAGATGTCTGGTCAATTGAGTCTATTCACTGTAACATATGAGGTTCCCCGAGCAGGTGAGAGAGAGATAGAGAAAAAGAGAGAGAGAGGGAAACTATGACCATGAGATGCCTAAGTTTTGTAGTACAGTTTCAGAGAAAATAAGTAATGAGATCTCTCTCAAATATATTACTCTCTGGTTCTGAATTCAAGAAGGAGGCAGGATGATAAGACATATATTTACATATTGCCTATCTAAAGCATGCATGGAAATTCTACTCATTAGCTGAACCTGTCTTTCCCACTTGAGTATAGGCTTCTATGAAAAATAGAATTTCTTTTTTTTTTTAATTTAATGTTTACTTATTTTTGAGAGAGAGACCAGGAGGGCGGAATTGGGGAGAGTGGACAGAGGATTTGAACTGAGCTCTGTGCTGACAGCAGAGAGCCTGATGATGGGCTCAAACCCCATGAACAGTGAGATCATGACCTGAGTCAAAATTGAACAGTTAACCAACTGAGCCACCCAGCCTCCCCATGAAAAATAGAATTTCAAAAGGGATCTCTCCCCAACTAAAAACTGGTTATTTTAGGTAAAGTCCCTGGACTTACTGAAAAATCTACTGTTAGAACTTAATTTCTTTAAGTTTATTTATTCTGAGAAAGAAAGAGAGTGTGAGCAGGGGAGGTGCAGAGAAAGAAGAAGAGAAAGAATCCCAAGCAGGCTCCACAATGTCAGTGTGGAGCCCATTAACCGTGAGATCATGACCTGAACTAGGATCATGAATTGGATTCTTAACCTACTGAGCCATCCAGGTGCCCTGGATCCTTTCTTGAAAACAATTTTTGATAACAGGGAGCTAGAGAATGTGAAAAACACTGAGCATTTGTTAGTAGAAAGTGGAGAAAAGACACAAAATGGTGAGCTGTAATCACAAGTAAATTTCCCCTACCTCAAATTTTTCTTTGTTGCAAGTTTTGTCTCTAGCTATTGGTTTAGGTTTCTGGTAATTTGGCAAACAAGACATGTGAGATAGAATGATTCAGAGCATATACAGAAAACTTCCAAGGATAGTGGCTTAAAAAAAAAGAGGTTAATTAACTCTTTTTTATAAAAAAAAAAGAAAAGAAAAGAAAAGAAAAGAAAAGAAAAGAATAAATCCAGCCTCAAGACACCATGGTGGCTCCTTAGAATCAACAAACACCAGGCCTTTTTAGTTTTCTGATCAGTCATTAATGATATACAAATTTTCTTTATGGACCGAGATGGCTACCATAGTTTCAGTCATTCTGTTACATTCTAATAAGGAGGATAGGAGAAAGAAACAAATTAAGGAGAATCCTAGAAGTTCAAACATTACTGTTAGTAACTTTATGAGCAACATTTAGTCAAATATACATACCTAGATACAAGGAGGAATGGGAACTGTGTCTTTCAGCTTGGTTTGTCTTTAATCTGTGTTTGGTTACTAAAATGGAAAGAGAATTTGCATGTTGAGGAAGGCAACTAGCAAATGACACTACTTTAAAGAACATAAAAATCCTTAAGCTATAGAGCACTTACAAATTTCAGATAAAATGTAATAAATGTATTCTTTTTTAAGTTATTTATTTATTTTGAGAGAGAGCATGAGTAGAGAAGAGGCAGAGAGAGAGGGAAAGAGAATCCCTCTGTTAGTGTGGAATCCATACATGGCTCTATTTCACAAACCATTAGATCGTGACCTGAGCCAAAACCAAGAGGCAGACGTTTAACTGACTGAACCACCCAGGAACCCCATAAATATATTCTTAAAATTCATTTTGAGACTTCCATTTCCACCCAAGAGGGAGTAATAGGAACTAGATTCACCCTCCCCACCAAAATAACCCCTCCAAAAAACAAAAACAAAACCAAATATATGAACCAATGTTTTTCAAGGATATTAAGCAATGAAAAACAGCCGTCCTGAGAGAATAAAAATGAGACGGGCCCGATGACTGTTCAATTGCTCAGAGTGCCCTATGGTTGTATGGAGGGGAACCCAGGCAATTCCTGGTGGACACTCTGGGTTGAGGAGATAAAGCCAGGAGTCTGAGTAGGCCAAGATAGCTAGAGTTTGCAGACCAGAGTCTTAGAGACGAGAGAGTTTGACACAGTGAGAACTCTGACATTTGCAGAATTCCCCTCTAATGTTAGGATAAAACCCAAATGAAAACATTGGAGAACAGCGCTTGGCTGGTAATAGTACCTGTCCCACCAGTAAGACTGGAAGAAACTTTGTAGAGCAATGTCTAGTAATTTTAGGAAGTTGCCTCAGTAGTTGGAAATGATTGCACTGAGCACTCCTCTGGGCCTGTAAACCTAATCAGGAAAAGATCAGATTGTTTTTATTTTTGTATCTAAATTCATTAGATCCCAGAACAAATCTCAAAAATATTGTTGGAACACAAAAATAGTCACATAACAAGGTAACATTTTAATATCTAGCATCCAGTCAACTAATGTTTCACAAGATTGCTGAGTATAATGTAATATATGAAAATAAATTGTATTTCTATATATCAGTAGTGTACAACCAAAAAATTGAAATAAAAGCACCATTTTAAATGACATCAAAAATATGAAATACTTAGGGATAAATCTATAAAAAGATGTGAAAAACTTATATACTCAAAACTAACGGCTGTTTTATGGGATCTAAGTGGCAAAGAAGCTTGCATTTTATCCTGGACCTATTGCAAAGCCCTCTCTTGCTCTGGCTCTCTTAGATGAAGGTGGAAACCTTACAAGTCATTCAACAAATGAGGCAAAGCATTATTCTGTATTACAGTACCTAGCTACTCCAAAATCCAGAGGCCCACCAAACACAGTGCTGCTTTTCTTGTGACAGGAAGTGTGAGGGCCAAAAATATGTTCTTCATCTTGGTAGGAGATATCTCAGTATCGTTTAGTCCATTGACTCCAGAAAACTTTACCAATATGGCAAACTCCTGAATCTCCATGGGGCTTTCCTTCCACTTTCTAGTACTAGGACATCATCCAGGGTACCTGCCATTTCTTGCTTATAAGATTCAATAGCATGATGTCATCAGTAGAGTGGACTGGTGATGTTCCATGAAACACCAAAATGACTAATAGTATGTGGACACATTATGACAGAGAGCAAGAAAGTTAACATAGGTGTGTGTCAAGATAATAAGTGTGTTCTTGCTGTATGAAAGCAAACCACTTTTGATCCTTTCTACTAATTGAGACTAAAACATGTTTATTTTCCAAATCAATAGTTGGATACTGGGTGCCAGTACTTTGTTGATCTGTTCCATTAAAACTGCTATAGTAGGCATGGCAGCTGCAATTGGGGCTACCAACTGTCTATATTTATGGTATTCCAATAAAATACCCAATTATCCATGCTTTTTTACAGGAGCAAGTTTTAAACTTTGAGATTATGGGAAGCACTATCCCTACATCCTTTTCATCTTTTATAGTGGCACCAATCTGTGCAACTCTCTAGGATGGTATTACTTCTGATTTACGTTCTTTACCTAGGGTAGTTTCAGGGACTTTTACTCAGTTCTTTGTTGGGTCCCACCCCGGGCAGCAGGGCGGAAAATCCTCGTGGGTTCTTTTCCTGAGGGAGGGAGAGAAAGCAGGGCAGGAGGGAGACGCAGAGAGTGAGGACACAACACAGGGTATCCGATCAAGCCTCTCCTTTTATTCAGAAAAACTGTATCTTACAAAGGTTTCAAGGCGGGGAAAACAAGGCAGCTGACCTAGGTTGGTTGCTAGGAAACAGGGTCAAGGGATTAAGACTGGAGTAAAAGAGGAACAAAACTAGAGTGTTTTAGCACAGCGCCCGAGGGGCTGATACTACCCTGCCTGCAGGTGGTTGATCTTTGATCTTCTGGCTTCTCCTCTGACAGGGAGTGGCGCTCCCCTGCCTATTTTTGCAACTCCCCTCAGGGAGTGACATATCCGGCTAGCAAATGGCCAAGCAGCTGAATTTTTGCCGCTCCCCACAGTTCTTAATAGCACTGTGGTCCTTATTTTACATGTCCATAGTCAAATGTAAAAGTTCTGTTTGTGCCAAGAATATTTATTCCAATTACATATTGAGGACTAGGAAAACTACCACAAGATGAATCTATGGGTTCACTGAATCCACTATATGGTGGACTTGGGCCCAGACTCCATTTATCAATGAAAATGCATATACTTTACTTTATCCCTGGCTCTCGAAGAGTCTGAATGTTCTCCCTTCTCCACTGGACAGTTATCCTGGGGGGGGGGGGGAAATCATAGGTTTCTTTGGGGAAGGATTGGAAAAATATATACTTGTGAGAGGTACTTCCTCAAGGGCATATATTCTCTGCTTCAATCAGTTGGCTCTGTGTCTGTGAACTGGCTTAGCTCTGGAAAGCAAATGAGAAATTGCAATTTCCTATTGCTGACATTAGCCTACAAACCACCAACTCTCATTCTTAAAAATTTCTTTTGTTGATGTTCTACAAATCAGGTAACACTGCAGCCTGTTGTCCTTCTGTTTTGACACTAGATATTTTATGATCTAATAGTCATTACCATAGATCCCTATGGATCAAGACATTCTGATGTCATTCCACTCTTTCTGTCCATTGCTAGGGTAACTAAAGATTTATTGTCAAAACCAGAGCACTTTATGGGGCGCCTGGGTGGCTCAGTCAGTGAAGCGTCTAACTTCAGCTCAGGTCATGATCTCATGGCTTGTGAGTTCGAGCCCCATGTTGGGCTCTGTGCTGACAGCTCAGAGCCTGAGCCTTCTTCAGATTCTGTGTCTCCCTCTCTCTCTCTCTCTCTGCCCCCTCCCCCACTCACTCTCTCTCTCAAAAATAAATAAAAAACATTATTTTTAAAAAAGGGCACTTTTGAGAGTGAAAGCTGGCACTATTAGTAATTATACTGGGACAACTGGCAAAAACTCTCCTGAGCAAATTGTGACATATGCTGACCTTACTCATCACGTTAATTAGATCCATCCTGCCTCTGATGATTCAGTGCTGCCACCTGGCTTCTGCCATTTCTTAATCACTTTATCCTCCTGAATTCCAAGGATCACAACTTCAACTGCAGCATCTCACACCATCAACTCCAGGCTATACAAGATAACAGCCATTAAACTTCTCAAAGTTATTCGTGATGCTTTTACAAGTACGTTCTGTTGCCTTTAAAAAGGGACATCCTTCAGGACCTCTCATGAACTATTATTAGGTGATAGGTCCTCAGGTATTACTCAATAAATCCATTCTAGCGTTCTCATATCTTTGAGCCCCCTGAACCGTTTCCCAAACATATGCCAAGGAGCTTCTGGCATCTCCACTTCATTTATGTAGCCTATTGTTATATCCAGACTGCGAAGAGCCAGTCCAGGTGCCCTGACCCAAATCACTGAATCCCAAGTGATAGATGAGTGTCCTCATATAAATAATTATTCCCTATCTAGCCTTATACTTCACATTCCTACTCAGTCCAGTGCTCTAAAGATCTGGTCCCTCATGGGTTCCCCTGGTTTATGCCTGTATATATGATTCATGTTATTTAATTTCCTTGGTATGTAAGCTACTTCTTCCTGGAGCAGACTACCTCCACATTCAACCTCTGCTGAAATCTGATCCTAGTTTTCAGTCTGGACTGGGGACATGGGTGCTCATAATAGGTACCATCTTATGACATACTATAGCTATGCTAGGCTGTAGCTGAATTCATGCATAGTCTCTAGATATAAGAAGGCCTCTCTCCATCAAAATGGAAGGGTCAGTCTAGAGGGTTTAGAAGTAGTTAAGCATCCCAGCATCTTAGACTCACCTATCTAAGTACCCTAAGTCCAGCTCTCAGACCCTATTCATATTCCATCAAGGTCCTGTCTTTCACATAAGTTTGCAGTAAGTCTCGTTTGCTGCATTGCCACCCTTAAAATCAGATCTGGGACTCGATTTTCAGTTCAGTCTACCTTGTAAACTACACTGGAGCATTTTCTTGTAAACTACTCCAGAAGTTGTATCAGCCAAAATCTGAGTATTTTCTTTCATTTCATACACAGCCATGATAGTAAATCTCTGGTACGCCTTAAGAGGGAGGCTTTGAAGATTTGCACTATATACTTGTGGCCAAGTTGCAGGGTACTTTCTCAAGGCACCCATCCTTTTTAAAAGAAATCCTAACCCCAGCATGGGGCTCAAACTCATGATCCTGAAATCAAGGGTCCTGCTCTTCTGACTCACCCAGAGTCAGATTGGGTGTCCCAGATCCACCCAATCAAAGTTTGTGACCAGGCTTAGGTGGGTAAGCTAGATGAGAGGCTTTGACTTTCCACTGTGGTGCTCAAGTCAGCTTTCTGGTCATGAGATCTGGATTATTTTGTTTTCCTGTTATAAGGATCAAGTAACATTTTAGTAGTGTGTCTATTTCATTTCTGTGACCAGTGGCCAAACATTTTGATTATACCTTCATTGGGGATGCTCATCACTTGGAAATGTGTCCTCACTATCTCTAGTAGGCAAGTGCTGCCACTTGGTGCCCTTATGCCTCATTGAAATCAGGGACCCGTTGCAATGGGCAGCATTTCTCAACATCTTGCCTGGCCTACAGACCTCAAAGACCACAGAGATTTTCTGGAATATGGGGGCTCCCCTCACCTACATATTGCTTAATGCCCCAGTGAAAGCAATGTCTTCTGAGGCATCTGAGATGATATAATGAAGGTGGATTAGGGGGGTTAGTGTACAGGTCACTTATGATAAATCTACTCCAATGCCCCAGTCCTCTAAATCTCTAAATTCCTACCCCTTCCTTATATGGAGGAAGATTCTGCATCTCCATCTCAATGAATGCGAATCATCACTGGACCCAAGTTCTGTCAACCAACCAAGTAAACTATTAGAACCACTTCTGGATGTTAAAATAGCACATTACATCCATAATCTCTGAAAAGGGTACCCCTTTCCATTTGTTTGACTCAATCCAGTTATGTAACAGAGACAATGTATCATAAAGAATTGGTTAAACAGATATTGAAAGGTTGAAAAGGCAAAAGGAAAATATTGAAAGAACACAGAAGCAATAGCATAGAGGGAAGCTACCATTTCAAGGGCTGAGGATCAAAGAGGTTGGATTTATTAAAACCCAGAAGCTTAAAGAACCTCCCTGTAGCAGGAACTCAGGCTTCTGAGGAAGCTGGTATCTCTGATGTTGACAGGCACAGAACACAAAAACGCCAAGGAACTGGGTGTTTCTTCTCCTCCAGGCTTTCAGTCTCCCTCTAGTGTTCCCTTTTGGAAAAACCTAAGAAAAAGGCCCCTGCTAAAACAGAAATACGGAGAGCATCATAAAGCAAAATATAGAGAAATGGGGTTGGAGCGGAGAAACAGTAGCTTAATAATCAATCAGCAAGGTGCCGCTCAGACTCTCACAGTGGCAATTGGCTCTGTGTGACCTTACATGCCTAATGCCGGGAACAGGACCCAAACTCCTCCATTATCCTTATGTTTGTAATTGTTGCCTTATCTCCTGAGACATGAGATGTGCCAAAGCCACAATACGTGCTGGAGCCTCAGTTTCCCCCATATGTCATCCCAATTAACCCTGCATGAAAGCCCTAGTGATTCTAATGCTACTGCAAGCAGGAGATGTTGCCCCTCCACTTACCACCAGCAATAAGGTCCCTACTGGCATCAAACGGGAGAGAAACGCAACTCCCAAATCCTATCCTGAGAGGGCTGCCTTCAAGGGTTATCCCTGGTTTTGAAGGTCTCAGTTCTTAAGTGCAGAGCCTGAGGCAAACTCTTACAGGTTGCTACTTTACCAGAGAATGCAAGCCCAGGAGTGAAGGCAAAGGTGAAACAGGTAAAGAAACAGAACCAGCTCAAGGTCTGCTACTGAGCAGGCTACCCGCCTGGTTTCAAAAACTCATTGCTTGACCTTGCAGGATCCAAAGAGCCCATGAACCACTGTGTTTCAGGGCAATCCTGGGGAGCGAGGATCACTTTTCTGCTGGTTCCTATCTTCCTTTCTTCTAAGATTTACTCTCTGGGGTTCTCTTTAAGACTTATTTTCCTGCAATGCAGCTTTAAGTGCATGAGAGCTGAGTCTGTCCATCTCATGCCTCAGTAGCAATGGGCCTCCCTGAAATAGTAGGTAAAAGCTGCACATCTTGGGCAAAGAACAGGGGACTGTCTGGTTGGAGTAAGCCATAGCTCATACTAGATGGGGCAACACGGAAGTAAATAGGGAAACAAAATACTGAAAAATGACCCTGGTGAGGCTGAAAAGATACAAATAATATCTGTTACAAACATCATTGTAATAAAAATGATGAGAAACCACCTGAAAGTATATCAATAGGAGAATGATTGAATGAAATACAAATAATATTATGTAACTATAAAAAATAATTAGAAGATGTTTTATGTATTGTTATGGAAAATCTATAAAATATATTATTAGGTGAAAAGAAAGGTACAGATGAGCATTTATAATATACAAACTTTAATTAAAAAGTGGGAAAGTGAGGGGTGCCTGGGTGGCTCAGTCGGTTAAGCATCCAGCTTCAGCTCAGGTCATGATCTCACGGTTTGTGGGTTCGAGCCCTGCATCGGGCTCTGTGCTGACAGCTAGCTCAGAGCCCAGGGCCTGCTTCAGATTCTGTATCTCCCTCTCTCTCTCTGACCCTCCTTTGCTCACACTGTCTCTCTGTCTCTCAAAAATAAATAAAAAGCATTAAAAAATTTAAAAATTTAAAAAGTGAGAAAATGAGACTGTATTTATTTATATCTACTGATATATGCATAAACTCTGGAATGACACATATGAAACTAAAAACAGTACTCCCAGAAGCCCCTGATGGTTCAGTTGTTTAAGTGTCAGGTTCTTGATTTCAGCTCAGCTCAGGTCATGATCTCATAGTTCATGAGTTTGAGCCCTGCAACAGCCTCTGCACTGACAGGGCAAGGTCTACTTGGGATTCTGTCTCCCTCTCTCTCTGCTCCTCTCCCACTTGCTCTCTATTTTTCTCTCAAAATAAATAAAAATAAACTTAAAAAAAAAAAAGAACAGTACTCACCTATGGGTATTGTGGTAAGAACTGAGCATATGGGGACAAGTATAGAAGGTCAGGTTTCCACTATAAAATGTTTTGTCCTTTTGAGTTTTTGAGCCATGAAAATATATTAGATAAACATTCAATATAAGAGGGAGGGATCATGGAGTCAGGGGAAGCTTTAGACAACACCTAGAAAAAGATGCTAAAACTAAGTGTAAGAATTTGAAGAAAATATTAGGAATTAAAGAAATTGAAATGGTAGTCAAAGATCTCCACCCCATCCCATTCCACCCTCCCCCATTTCCCAGCAGAATGGGTTTACAGTGAGTTCTATCAATATGTTACAGAAAAGTTAGTTCCTGCTTGATATGAATTTTCCTAAAGATGGTACCAAAGAAGCTCATCATTTTATGAGGCTGATATAATCTTGATTCTAAAAAAGTAAGGACAAACAATTTTACAGACCACTCCTCTTATCTTCAAAATACAAGCAAAATCTGACCGTTTATGACCTCAACCACCCACACCATCATTATCTCTCACCTGAACTTTTTGCAACAGGTCTCCTGTTTCCATCCTTGGCCCACTGCCATCTATTCTCCACAGTGACAAGATTTTTTAAAATGTAAGATATCACTCTATTATTTCTTTCAGATATCTGCTCAATATCTCTGGATAAAAGAGGGCTTTATCTTGTTCTAGTCTCATCACTCTTTATCCCTTACTATGCATTATTTTGTTTCACTGATTACTACCAGAGATATTATATATTGCTTTGTTTATGCTTTATTGTCTGTCTCCCAATCCAAAGTTAAATTTCATAACAGTGGAGATTTTGTTCTGTCACTGCTGTATTCTCTGTACTTAAAAGAGTGGTTGACACAAAGTAGATGCTCAAATGTTTGTTGAGAAATGTCATTTATATAAGTATACCTCCATGGACACTAATATTGTATATTGTACAGTACTTCTGATATATGCTAAAACTAAAAATATGCATACAAATGAAAGCCACCAAATACAGGAGAATGTAATCAGTACATAGGGTTAATGTTTTCTTATGGTGAGTAATAGATACATGGCTATTTGTTACATTGATCTTTTTACCTTTTTTAGGTACCTGAACAGTTGATACATTTATTAATGGTCAAGAGTATAGATTCAAGGTCTGACCAACTGGGCTTGAGTTCTGTCTCTGCCATTTAGGAGCTGTGTGACCTGAGAAGTTCCACTTAATGTCTCTGGGCTTCAGTGTGTTTTCCTGTAGTATGATGATAGTAATACCTATTTTATGAGTGAATGTATTATGCAAAGAGCTTGGCATATAGTGCTATGTAAAACTCTTCCTTTTTTTCTACCATTAAGTTTAAATTCAACAAAGGATTCTACTCTAAGTAACAAAATAACAAAAGCCCCTCTTGGCATAAAGCATCCTTGTATCCTAATAAGCGCAGAATAGGGGAGAGAAACATATTCTATGTTTAAATTTTTATCGTGCCACTTACTAAGTAGGTGAACGTCAAGTTATTTTCCTTTTTTGATCCTCAGCTACTTCATTTGAAAAATGGGAATAATAATTTGCTATTACATCAACAATCATTGGCTGAACATCAACTATATTCAAACATAAGATAATGTCTCGAATATAATACGTTAGCTATTGTTTTTTCATAGAACAGTGCTTAAGCACTGTGGAATAGAGATAATAAATACATAGACTCTATTCTTTTTTTTTTTTTTTTTTTTTACATAGACTCTATTCTTAAGGAAGTTATATCCTAGTAGTGGAAAGAATCTGATGCCTAGATAAATTACAAAGCACTATGAAAAGTTCAACACAAGAAACAGCATGGAAAGGGAAGTAGTGAAAATGTGATAGAGTCCAGTGAGGTGTCCCAGTGATAGAACTTCCTGGGAAGTTCCTTCTAAGTGCCAGAGGAAGCTGTCTATGGGAAAATGCTACAGGCTTTTGATTTCTGCATTCCTCTTCATTCTGCCTCCAGTGGCTTCAGCAGATGAAGCTTAGCATCATACCAGCTGTCCAGAGAGAACTGTTTCAATATCACAACATAGCAATGAAGGCTGGATTTAGACCAAAGAGGCAATAGATCAATAATGGTATAAACTAATGAATCCATAATTACATTAAATATAAGTAAACAAAATGATCCATTTAAAAGACAAAGATTTTTCCAACAATTACAACTAGATGATGTTTATAATAAATGCTTAAGAAATAAAGATGTAGAAGATATGAAAACAAAAAAAAATTTTAATTACTAGAAATAAATGAATGTTATTATGATAATACATTTAATTCACAAGAAATTTATAATAAAATTTAAAATGTATGTATCTAATAACTTAGCCTCCAAATATAGAAAGCAAAAATTAATACAAAGTTATGAGTGAAGTTCACAATCATATTGAAAAGTTATAACAGTTTTTCAGTAACTGATTAAATAAATAGATTCAATTAATAAATCTATTTGTGGGATTGTTGTAATGATAGACACATAGACCTCACAAATAGACCTACACATATATAGACATTTGATTCATCACAGAAGTAGCACTGGAGTACAGAGAGGGGAAAGCTTTTTTAAAAAGTGTCAGGACCATAAAAACAAAATAAAGAAAAAGATTGATACAGTAGATTAATTAAAATCTGGACTTTTGTTCATTAAAAGACATCAGTAAGACATGAAAAGGTACAAAGTGGGAGAATTCATTTGCATAGCATTTTTATTAGTATATAACCAAGATTTGTCCAGAGCATTATGAAAAGACAGACAACTCAGTTTTTTAAAATGGGCCAGGGGCACCTGGGTGGCTCAGTCAGTTAAGTGTCTGACTTCAGCTCAGGTAATGATCTCATGGTTCATGGGTTCGAGCCCCACGTCGGACTCTGTGCTAACATCTAGCTCAGAGCCTGGAGCCTGTCTTTAGATCCTGTGACTCCTTCTCTCTCTGACCCTCCCCACTCACTCTCTCTCTCTCTCTCTCTCTCTCTCTCTCTCTCGAAAATAAATCAAAACATTAAAAAATTTTTAATTTAAAAAAATGGGCCCAAATTGGGGCACCTGGGTAGCTCATTTGATTAAGTGTCTAACTTCAGCTCAGGTTGTGATCTAATGATCTGTATGAGCCCCATGTTGGGCTCTCTGCTGACAGCTCAGAGCCTGAAGCTGCTTTGGATTCTGTGTTTCCCTCTCCCGCTTTCCTTTCCTGCTTGTGCACCATCTCTCTCTGTATCCCCAAAATAAATAAACGTTATATTTTTTTAAGAAAAAAGAAAAAGTGAACCAAAATCTTAAACAGGCAGTTTACATAAGAGGAAATCCAAATGGCTAATAAAGGTGCTTGATCTTATTAGCAATTAGGAATAAGAGATTTAAGTTAAAATGAAATCTACATACCCTAGCTACAATTAAAAATCTGACAGTGCCAAGAGTTGGTGAGAAAGTGGTACAAAAGCAACTATTACCCACTGCTGGTTCGATTGTAAATTGGTGCAGTTTTGAGAATAATTACATGTTATCTTGCACATATGTCCTATGACCCAGAAATTCTTACACATATGTCCTATGACCCAGAAATTCTTCTCCTAAATATGCAACAGAAATGCAAACTTAGACGTGACAAAAGATGTGTACAGGAATTTTCATCATGAATGTTGTGTAATAGTCAAATAGTGGAAATAAATCAAACATCTATTAATGACAGAGTGGATTAAGAAAGAAAATGTGGCATAGTTATTTAATTGGATATTATACAGCAACAGAAATGAATTAACTACAACTCACGTTTACAATGTGGGTGAATGTTAAAAATAATGTGATAACTAAAAAAAGCCAGCTAGACAAGACTGCATATAAAGCTCAAAATCAGGCTAAATCAAACTGTAATGTTTAGGATGCATACTTATGTGGCTTAAAAAATGTGTGTGTGCATAAAGAAGAGCAAGACAGTGATAATGGTAAAAGTCAAGCAAATGGCTACTTTCAGCAGGAGTAAGTGGTTGTGATTTGGTGGAACAAGTAGAGATTTCTGGAGTAATGGTAATATTCTATTTCTATACCTGGATGACACTTAAACGATGTTTGATTTTTAATAATTCAGTTAGCTGAACAGATATGCCTTTGCACTTTTCTAAATGTAGGTTGTATTTCACAATAAGATAGCTTCCAATACAAAAAGTAATGAACAAGTAATCCTAAAATAGGAAAAACATTGTTCTGGGTATTTCCCATATATTCTCTCTTCTAATTTTGATAATAACTATGAGAACAGTATTACAGTACTGTCATCTCCATTTTAGGGATATGCAGTATATTTTAGTCATCTTCATCATGTTTGTCAAAGTCTAGCACCAACTATGGCAGGTGTGTAGCACCCTACATGTTTATTATCCCAGGGCTCAGAGAAGATGAATGTGTTTTTCTAAGCCAGTGTAATTCACCAAGGAGTGGAATCTTCAAACCCCAGTTTACAGAATCCAAGCTCCATCCAAATGCCACATTTGCCTCTTCTCACTTCTACTGTAGCTGACAGAAGTCTCCCTGATTCTGGTCACCAGCTGTACACACAGCTATATGAAAAACCTATTTCATATATTTCTTGCAAATATATTGCAAGAATAAAGGTATCTAGAAAGTGAGAGGCATGGAAAGCCTTGACTACTGATCTTGCCCAGGTAGGACAAAACGGGTGTACATGCCCATTAAATTGGTATCAGACAAGGCACTAGTATCCTTTCCTTTGGCAAGAGGTACTGTGCTTTTGCCCTAAGCGAAATATTTGCAGGTGTCATTCTGGAAGCAGCAGAGATAATGTTAAATTTTTATTCTAAAGTACTTTGTATTCCCCCTCCTTTTTTTTCCCTGTAGCTCCCAGTATGTTTAACAAGTTCATTAGAATGTAGTCAAGGAGAAATTATTTGATTATATTTAAACAGACAATAAGTCTATATCTTTGGACTTATTTGCCACTGTGGAGACAAAAATCTGTTTCCTACTGGTTTCTAACGTACATAAATTATACAAATGCCCAGCAGAAAGGAAAAATTTTAACCTGTGCACTAACAGTGACAAGCTCAGCAGATTTTCACCAGAAGGAGCAAGTTCTAAGGACTCTCCTGAGAAGGGGGTTTTTCAAACTGCACGTCACAATCTATTAGTGGATCCTAACCATTTAGAAAAAATAAAGTAGATTAGAAAATTTTAAAGTGTGTTGCCTATGGTAAGAATAAGTACTGTTCAATGAAACTTTAGTTTTACATTATCTGTGTGTGTATAGATCCACATTTCTTTTTAGTTTCTAGAACCAGTTCCTAGAAGTAAAGAGTAGACTTCCTTACACACCACCAAGCCATTCTCTGAACACTAGCTAGGCATCCTGTAGTTTAACTCAATTTTGGCACTATCTACCCAGAGATAGCATCAGATCCCATAGGTAAGAGGTTAGTCTTATAAGATTTCCTCCCAGCTCCTTCAGATGCCCACGTTATCACCTGTGTTTCCAATCAAAACCTTCGGAGGTCTGGAGATTCCCACAACCTCCTCTAATTTAGGATGCCAATCACAAGTCCAGGTTGTTACCTGCGCTTCTCTGACCAACTGGCTATAGTCAGAGGTTCCCAAGCCCCAGTCTTTGCTAGAGTAGTTCACAGAACTCAAACATTTTACTTACTGGATAACTGATTTATTATAAAAAGATAGAACTCAGGAATATCCAGATGGAGCAGATGCATAGGTTATGGTACAGGGAAAGGGTGAGGAGCTTCCATGCCTTCCCTAGGCCACCACTCTCTGAATGTCCACATGTTCACCAACTCAGAAGCTCTCTGAACCATGTCCTCTTGGGTTTTATATTGTTTTGAGTGTGCTTGACACAAAATGTTACACTAATTTCAGGTGTACAATATGGTGATTTGACAAGTTTCTACATTATGTTATGTTTACAAGTGTAGCTACCATCTATCCCCATGAATTGCCATTCAGTATCTCTGACTATACTCCCTATGCTTTACCTTTTATTCCCATGACTTACTTGTTCCATAACTGGAAGACCGTATCTTCCAATCCTCTTCACCCATTTTGCCCAACCCCATACCCATCTTCCCTCTGGCAACCATCAATTTGTTCTCTGTATTTATAGGTTTGGTTCTACTTTGTTTTTTATTCATTTGATGTTGGATTTTTTGGTGGGGGGGATTCCACACATAAGTGAAATCGTATGTATGGTATTTGTCTTTCTCAGTTTGACTTATTTCACTTAACATAATGCCCTCTAGGTCCATCCATGTTGTCTCAAATGGTACAATCTCATCCTTTTTATGGTTATGTAATATTCCTCTGTGTGTGTGCATGTGTTTGTGTGTGTATAATATAGACCACACCACATCTTCCTTATCCATTCATCTATCAATGAACATTTAGGTTGCTTCCATATCTTTGCTATTGTAAATAATGCTATAATAAGCATACATCTTTTCAAATTAGTGGGTGTTTTTTGGAGGGAGAGGGGAAGAGAGATGAGATATAATATCCAGTAGTGGAATTATTGGGAGGGCATCAAATGGTATTTCTATTTTTAATTTTTTAAGGAAACTCCAAACTGTTTTCCATAGTGGATATTCCAATTTACATTTGCATCACTAGTGTATGAAAGTCCTTTACTTTCCACATCCTCACCAGCACTTGTTATTTATTGTTTTTTTTTATTTTACCCATTCTGACAGGTGTAAGGTTATACTTCACTGTGGTTTTGATTTGCATTTCCCTAATGATTAGCGATGTTGAGCATCTTTTCATGTGTCTATTGGCCATTTGTACGTCTTCTTTGGAAAAATGTTCAGTTCTTCTGCCCATTTTTTAATTGGATTTTTTTTCAGGGGAGGGTGTTGATTTGTGTGCATTCTCTATATATTTTGGATATTAACCCCTTATTGAATATATCATTTGCAAATATCTTCTCCCATTCAGTAGATTGCCATTTCATTTTCTTGATGGTTTCCTTACCATGCAAATGTTGTTTTTGTTTTTGTTTTTGTTTTTTGCTCTAGTACCAATTGTTGGTTTTTTCTTTTGTTTCCCTGCCTTAGGAGACATACCTAGAAGAATGTTGCTATGGCCTATGTCAGAGGAATTACTGCCTGTATTTCTTCTAGGAGTTTTAGGGATTCAGGTCTCACATTTAGGTCTTTAATCCATTTTGAGTTTATATTTGTGTGTGGTATTAAAAAGTGGTCCACTTTCATTCTTTCAAACATTGCTGTTCAGTTTTCCCAGCACCATTTATTAAAGGTACTGTCTTTTCTCCATTGCATATTCTTACTTCCTCTGTCCTAGATAAATTGACTGTTTAGGTATGGATTTATTTCTGAGCTCTCTATTTTGTTCTATTGATTTACATATCTGTTTTTGTGCCAGTACCATACTATTTTGATTATTACAGCTTTGAAGTATTTCTTGAAATCTGAGATTGTGATGCCTCCAGTTTTATTCTTTTTATGATTACTTTGATTATTTGAGGTCTTTTTTGGTTCCAAACAATTTTAAGATTATTTGTTCTAATTTTGTGAAAAGTGCTGTTGGCATTTAGAAAAAGAATTGAATCTATAGATTGTTTTGTGTTGGACATTTTTAACACTAAATTCTTCTAATCCATGAGCATGGAATATCTTTCCATTTGTCTGTGTCATCTTCAATTACTTTCATAAACATTTTATGATTTTTGGGGTATAGGTTTTTCACCTCTTTGGTTCAGTTTATTACTAGGTATTGTATTCTTTTTGGTATAATTGTAAATGATGTTGTTGTTTCCTTAATTTCTATTTCTGCTACTTCATTATTCGTATATAAGAATGCAACCAATTTCGGGGTATTAACTTTATATCCTGCAACTTTGCTGAATTCATTTACTACTTCTAGTAGTTTTTTGGTAGTCTTTAGAATTTTCCATGTATAGTATCAGGTCATCTGCAAATAGTGACAGTTTAACTTTTTTACTAATATGTATGCATCTAATTTCTTTCTTTTGTCTAATTGTTGTGGCTAAGACTTCTAGTATTATTTTGAATAAAAATGGTGAGATTGGATATCCTTGTCTTGTTTCTGATCTTGAGGAAAAGATCTCACTTTTCCACCATTGAATATGATATTAGCTGTGGGATTTTTATATATGACCTTTATTAATTTGAGGTACACTTTAAGACCACTTTGTCCAGAGTTTTTATTGTGAATGGATGTTGAATTTTGTCAAATGCCTTTTCTGCATCTATTGAGATGGTGATGTGGTTTTGTCCTTCCTTTTGTTTATTTATTTTTAATGTTTATTTATTTCTGAGAGAGCGAGAGAGACAAAGTGCAAGAAGGGTAGGGGCAGGGAGAGAGGGGGGACACAGAATCCGAAGCAGATGCCAAGTTCTGAGCTATCAACACAGAGCCTGACACAGGGCCCAAACCCACGAACCATGAGATCATAACCAGAGCTGAAGTTGGCTGCCTAACCGACTGAGCCACCTGGATGCTGCTATCCTTCATTTTACTGATGAGGTGTATCACATTGGTTGATATGCAAAAATACCATCCTTGTATCCCCAGAATAAATCCCACTTAATTGTGGTGAATCATCTTTTTAATGTACTGTTGTGTGTGGTTTGTTAATATTTTACTAAGAATTTTTACATCTATGTTCATCAATGATATTGGCCTACAGTTTTCTTTTTGTGTGGTGTCTTCGTCTGGTTTTGTTATCAGGGTAATGCTGGTCTCATAGGATGTATTTGGAAGTTCTCCTTCCTCTTCTATTGTTTGGAATAGTTTGAGGAGTATAGGTATTAACTGTTTTTTAAAAGTTTGGTAGAAGTCACCTGTGATCCATCCTGTCCTAGACTTTTATTTTTTGGTAGTTTTTTGAGTACCAATCCAATTTGTATGTGTGTATTTGTATGATCAGTCTGTTCAGATTTTCTATTTCTTCTTTATTCCTCCTTTTGGAAGTCTGTATATTTTCTAGGAATTTATGCATTTCTTCTAGTTTATCCAATGTATTGGCATATAATTTATTTTAGTTTTCTCTTATAACCCATTATATTTCTGTGGTATCAGTTGTTATTTCTCCTCTGTTGTTTCTGATATTATTTATTTGGGCTGCTTCTCTTTTGTTTTTGATGAGTCTGGCTAAGGGTTTATCAATTTTGTTCACCTTTTCAAACAGCCAGCTCTTGGTTTTATTGATTTTTTTTCCCCTAGTTTTGTTTAGTCTCTGTGTCATTTGTTTCTACTTTGATATTATTTATTATTTTCTTCCTTCCACTCACCTTGGGATTTGTTGGTTCTTCTTTTTCTAGTTCCTTTAGATGTTACATTAGATTGTTTATTTGAGCTTTTTTTTTTTCTTTTTTGAAGTAGACCTGTATTGCTCTATATTTCTCTCTTAGAACTGCTTTTATTGTGTCCCAAAGACTTTGGATCATTGTGTTTTCATTTTTATTTGTCTCCATGTATTTTTAAATTTCTCCTCTGATTGCTTCGTTGACCCACTGGTTGTTTAGTATCATGTTGTTTCGCCTCTATGTAGTTTGTGTTTTTTCCATTTTTTTTTCATGTGATTTATTTTGTTTCATACTATTGTGATTGGAAAAGATATATGATTTCAATCTTTTTTTTTTAAGGCCTGAGTTGGGGAGGGGCAGAGAGAGAGAGAATATTCCAAGCAGGCTCTACACTGACAATGTGAATCTCGCAAACTGTGAGATCATGACCTGAACTGAAATCAAGAGTCAAATGCTTAACTAACTGAGCCACCCACGTGCCCCTGATTTAAATCTTAAATTTACTGAGGCTTGTTTTGTAAACTACTATGTGATCTATTTTGGAGAATGTTCCATGTGCACTTGAAAAAAATGTGTATATTGCGTTTTGGGGATGGAATGTTCTGTATATATCTGTTATGTCCATTTGGTCCGCTGTGTCATTCAAAGACACTTTTCCCTTGTTGATTTTCTGCCTGATGATTTCTCCATTGATGTAAGTAAGGTGTTAAAGTCCCCTACTACATTCTAGTACCATCAATTTCTCTCTGTATATCAATATTTGTATTTAGGTCCTCCAGTGTTGGGTGTGGAGATATTTACAGTTTCTATATCATCATGTTGGATTGATTCCTTTATCATTATGTAATGTTCCTTGTCTCTTATTACAGTCTTTAAAGTTGATTTTGTCTGATATAAATATTACTACCCCAGACTTTTTTTGCACTCCCATTTGCATGGTAAATGTTTTTCCATCTCTTTATTTTCTGTCTCTATATGTTTTAAGGTTTGAGATGAATGTCTTGTAGGCAGCTTTAGATGGGTCTTGGTTATTTTTTATTTATATCCATTCTGCCACCTGATGTCTTTTGAGTGGAACATTTAAACCACTTATATTTAAAGTAATTACTGGTAAGTATGTACTTATTGTCATATTTTAATTTATTATTTGGTTGTTTTTGTAGTTTTTCTCTGTTCCTTTCTTCTCTTGCTCTCTTTCTTTGTGATTGATGAGCTTCTATAGGTTATATATGGTTTTCTTTCTCTTTTTTTGTGTGTATCTATCATAGATTTTGGGTTTGTGGCTGCCATGAGGTTCATATAGAACATCCTAATTAGACAATAGTTTATATTAATTTTATGGTCATTTAAGTTCCAGTAAATTCTAAAAACAAAAAGAAAAAAAAGGAAAGGGAAAAGAAATAAAAAGCCTTCTTTATTTTTCTTGTTTTCCTTTTCCCCTTCTTTTTTTCACTATTCCACATTTTATGCATATGCTATCATATTTTATATTTTTATATTCATAGTATCATTATGGCTATTCCTTTTCCACTTAAAGGAGTCCATTTAACATTTCTTATAAGACTGCTTTAGTGATGATAAATTCCTTTGCCTTTTGTTTGTGAAATTCTATCTCTTCTTCAGATCTGAATGATAACCTTACAGGATAGGGTATTCTTGGTTATAGGTTGTTTTTTCTTCAGTACTTTGAATATATCATGCCACTCCTACCCCTGGCCTACAAAGTTTCTATTGAAAAATCAGCTGATAGGCTTTTAGGTTTTCCCTTGTAGATAACTTTTTGCTTCTCTCTTGCTACTTTTAAAAATCTCTCCTTATCTAAAACCCTTGATATTATACTCAGTATATGTCGTGGTGTGGATCTCCTTGAGTTCATCCGGTTTGGAACTCTGCTTTTGGACCTGGATATCTATTTCTTTCTTCAGGTTAGAAGAGTTTTCAGCCATTATTTCTTTGAATAAATTTTCTGACCCTTTCTCTCTCTCTTCTTCTGGGACCCCTATAATGTAGATATTTATTTACTTGATGTCGTCCCAGAGATCCTTAACGTGCTCTCATTTTTTAAAATTATTTTGTCTTATTGCTCTTTAGTTTGCGTGTTTTCCATTACCCTGTCTTCCAGGTTGCTGCTATGTTCTCCTGCACCCTTTTACCAACTGTTGATTACCCCTAGTGTGTTTTTTTATTTCAGTTATTGTATTCCTCAATACAATTGATTCTTTTTAATATTTTCTATCTCTTTATTGAAGTAGGTCTCACTGAATTCTTCCACTCTTCTCTCCAGCCTGGTGAATATCTTTACAATCATTCCTTTAATTTATTTATCAGGCATATTACTTCTCTCCCTTTTATTTAGTTCTTTTTCTGAGCTTTATTTCCCTGTTCTTTCTTTTGGAGTATATTCCTTTGTCCACCCTCCCACCCATTTTGTTTGACTTTCTGTGTTTGTTACTATGGAGTAGGCAGAAAAACTATTTCTTCTAAAGTTGCAGGAATGATCTTGTTTATGGTCATCCCCAATTTAGACTCTGTGTGGTTGGTAACTTTCACTGGCTGGCTAAAGCTATCACTGGCTTGGCTGGAGGTCTTGGGGCTTTCCACATAGTAGGCACACTTTTAGGTCAGCTAAAGCCGAAGAGAATGCAGGTGAAGTGTCATGAGGTTCTATATATTTCAAGCACCCTCGCTAGACAGCTGAAACGGAAATGGATGCAAGCTGGGGTGTCCTGGGATGCTCTGTGCAGGGTGTCTTGGTGGGGCACCTAGAGCTGATGTGGTGTGTGGACCAGGAAATCTCTGTGTTCTCTATGCAGAGGGTGCCCTAGCAAGATAGCTGAAACTAAAATGGGCACAAACCAGGGGGACCCCGGGGTCTATAACACAGGAGGCACATTGGCAGGAGAGCTTAAGTTGAAGTGGATGTAAACTGGGGTGTTTCAGGACTCTCTGCACAGATGGTACCCTAAAGAGGACATGGAGCTAAGGCAGGTGGGGAGGTCCTGGGGCACTCTGTGCAGGGAGCTTCCTTGCAGGACAGCTAAAGCTAAAATGGATGGGCTGGTGTGGTCCTTGGGCTCTCTGTGTGGCATGTGTCCTGGATGGACAACAACAGCTGAAGGGGTTGCAAGTTGGGTCATCCTGGGGCTCTCCAAACTGAGTGTAATCTGGCAGGATAACTGAAGCTGAAGTGGGTGCAAGCCAAGGAGTCACAAGGTGTTCAGCCTAGGGGGTGCCCTGGCCAGGTGTCTGGAGCCCAGGCCAGCCTGGACAGGAGTGTTCCAGGGCTCTCCATGCAAGGGGGTACCCTGGCAGGGAGGCTGGATCTGAAGCAGATGTCAGCGGAGAGGTTCCAGAGTGCTCTGCAGCAGGGGTACTTCTGCTAGCCATCTGAAGCTAACATCATATAGGCCTAGAGTCTTCTGGGGTCCTTTGTGCCTGTGCCATCTTGGCACAAAGGCTAGGGCTGTAGTGGCCCTAAACAGGGGTGTTCGAGTATGTGCTGCCCTTCAGCCACCGTGGTAAGCTGTGGCTCATATGGGCTAGGGGCCCAAGACTCACTGAGATGAGATGGCAGGCCCATATGGCACCCACATGATACACTGGTCCCTGCTTTCAATGGAGAGAGAGCCAATGGAGATTCTGTCAGGAGCCCCCTTCCATCCAGAGAGCATTCCAGCAACCAACACCCCACCTTTGGTGGAGTTCTAGGACTGGCTCCTTTTTATGCTATTTGCTCTTTTAAACTGTGGCTTTTTAAAGGAAAAAGAGAAAGAATAAAAAAAGAAAATAAAGAAAACAGAAGGAAAAAAATAAAGAAAAGAAGAGGAATGAACAAACAACAAGAACAAAACCAACAAAACAAAAAGAAACATGGGTGGTTTAAATTCCATGTCCCAGCACCACCAGGGCTGGTGGGGGCTCACAGACCTAGAACTTGGTGAGGCAGTCAGCTCACTCTGTAGACCAGATCTGCCAGTCATGGGGTCTGACCCTGCTCCACCAGTGTAGTCTTTTAAGGTGAAAGGGGGAATGTAAACCAAATCCTTCTCCAGTCCCTCTGGCCCAGGGAGATTTCTTGTAGGTCCTCTGCAGCCATGTGGCCAAGTTCTGGGGCTGTCTCTTCTCTATGCTAGTTGCATGTTTAAATGGTGGCTCTGTTTCTGTGCCCCAAAGACCAAGGAATTTGTTCTTGGTCCCTCCATACTATCTCTTCCCACTGCAGTTTGTAGTGTGGGGGTGGGTGTTCCCTTTGTTACCGTGTTTCTGGCTCTCTTGGTATTCTCTTTTGCCATTCTCTCTGCCTTTTGCGTTGCAGCTAGCTCTCAATTCTTCCTCAGGAGGAATAGTTCTCGCTGTGCGTGTAATTTGGTAGTTTTGAGGGGGGGTTGAGTTCAAGGTCTTTAGGCATTTCCATCTTGGACCAGAACTCCTTTTGGGTTTTTATGGAGGCCTTATTACAAAGGCATGAATGATGAACTCATGGCCACTGGTATTGCTCCAACCTCCAGCTTCTCTCTTCTTCTTGGAGGTTGAGATGTGGGGGTGAGGGTATGAAGTGGGATAGAGGGACTGAAATTCCCATCCCATTAATCACATGGCTGGTTCCACTGGCAAACAGCCCCCAACCTTACAGTAGGGTCCAAAAGTCACCTCACCAGCAAAACAAAAGATACCTTTCTCTCTCTTGTCACTTAGGAAATACCAAGAGTGTAAGGAACTGTTTTCCAGAAAGGGATAAAGACCACACATATATTTATCATAAGTCACAATATCACATATGCATATGTGTGTGTATATCTATAAATTTGCATGCATTCAGTTGTGACATAAAATGCTTTTCTTAATGTATGACATGCTAAAAATTTGTCTGAAAACCCCTGCTTTAGATGATATTTTTTTCTATATTCTCTAAGATTTATGTTAAAGGCCTACAGTTATGTGTTCACTTTTGTAATAATTTAGATTGAAAAAAGAAATATTGGGGTGAATGATGTGTCATCACACCTAATTGATCTGAATCAACAGCCTGATGGTAGCCCAGGAGCAAATGGAAAGGTAGGTGACCAACATGAACTAGAAAATTCTGTGATGTCATTAAGTTCAAGCAAGGAACAATGATTCTACACTATTATAATTTTGTCCAAAGGAAACAAAGGAAACACAGCCAAGTACAAGATCTATGCCAAGGCACACTGGAGACTAATCCTCTAGCCGACTTAACTACCACTGGACTCTAGAACCACTCAGGTTCCTGACCATCAGTTACAGGTGTCTGAAAAGCCTAATGAAGAGGCAGAAACTTCAGTGTCTGTTCAATATGTCTCCTTTCTAACAACTCTACTCATTTTTGTGTTTTATGCTTATCTTTGTCCCTCACAGGACAAGAGTCCATTTCATTTCACACACGAAAGACATAAAAAAGAACCTCAACTCAGAATATTTCTTTTTGGGCATAATGATTTTATTTATATATGGAATTAATTTTAAAAAGTTAATATTATTAAAACAAATGAACAAATAGACCCAGGAGTATCCAGAGGTAAATCTGCCCCAGCAGACTTTATGTAAATAAAAGGTTGGTAAATTTGTGATTTTTTTCATTGCTTCATTGCTCAAGAGTCCCTAGCATTTTAGCTTCATGCTTCCCTGCTGGCCCTTTGCTTTCTTCTAGAAGCTAATGATAAAGAAATCCTGATATGGATAACTACTCCCTCAGCTATCTATTTGATACATTTGAATTTTATTTTATTGTGACTGCTGAAAATAAACACAAAATTAAACTCAACTCTTACATTTGTGGTAAGAACTGCTTGTCTATTGGCCAAAAGTTTTACCAGCGCGAAAGCACATGTGAATGTGATGAAAAAATTTTGCAAAATGATTCAGTACAGATAAAAAGGAATAAAGATTTTCTGCCTATGAACGTAAATGGGCTAGGTGTCTTCCTAATTTCCTGAGTCATGCCAGACCAAGCAATGGCCTGGCTAAATCCCGAATGGATGTAAAGGGGCAGACTTGGATTAAAAAGCAGTGAGTGCTGAATTTTGTATCTGATTCTAACATAATCAATTACCACTGATCAGCATGACTTCTTTTCTGCAGAAGTTTCCATGGAAATGAAATTAATAAAATATTTTAACTTCTGAGAATAGTTTGCTCCGTTTCTGAACGAGAGGCAGGATACTGCTGAGGAAGACAGTACACATTTGGAGGGAGATGAACTGCCTTTTTCCAAGATAACGAACACTACTACTAATTTCTCAAAATCTCTCACTCTCCAGGAGAGGGTACAGGCCGGTTATAAGACCTCCTACAAACTCTCACAGCATCACTATTAATAGCCCCTCCAACAGAGGGCTTACCCCTGTGCCAGACGCTGGGTGAAGCCTTGCACCTGCATGTTTCCATTTGGTCTTCGCAACACATCTGTGAACTAGAGGTTGTTATTCTTGTATATGCTGATTAAGCTCTGGATTCTGTCTTCTAACTCATGCATTTCTGTCTAACTCCGAAGCCTTATCCCTGACACCAGCTGCAATTAGACCAGCATTTTACTTTTATCCCTTAAGATGTTCTTGCCATAAATACATACATACATACATACATACTGAGTAACTTCAAGTAATTAAAAAAATTGTTTAATGTTTATTTATTTTTGAGACAGAGCAAAAACTGGGGAGGAGCAGAGAAAGAGGGAGATACAGAATTTAAAGCAGTCTCCAGGCTCTGAGCTGCCAGCATAGAGTTCAACACGAGGATCGAACCCACAGATTACAAGATCATGACCTGAACCGATGTGGGACGCTTAACCAACTGAGCCACCCACACACCCCAATCAAGTAATTTAAATGTAAGATGATATATGATATTTATATCTAAAAATAATAAAATGCTCATATAGAATTATGTATTTGAAGGTCACTTTGTACACAATAGCTATTGTAAACAATACAAATAGATGCAATATTTTGTATTATCACTCAAAAATTTTATTAAGTACCTTCTAGTCTTACAATTTATTGTATTAGTGCCAACCCTTGGAAAAAAAAATACTACCAGGTAATTTATTTTCATGCTCAAGTTTGGCTTACTCTTCCAGAAATAAGAGAGACTTTAGGAAAGACAACACTCAAACAATCCCATAAACCAGTATTGAAATTACACTCTTTGAGTTCTCCATTTTTTTTTAAGTTTACTTATTTTGAGAGAGACAGAGGAGAGAGAGAGCGAGCACACAAGCAGGGGAAAGGCAGAGAGAAGAGATTGATAGGCTCCGAGCCATCACTGCACAGCCTGATTCGGGACTCGAACTCACAAACTGTGAGATCATGAACTGAGCCGACATCAAGAGCTGGACGCTTAACTGACTGTGCCAACCAGGCACCCTGAGCCCACCTTTTAAGGCACAAATGCTTCTTTCTGAAAAGACTGGCTCACCACTACTGACCACCCAAACTAAACAAGTACCCTGCGTCTTATCTCTTGTAGAGTGGGTCATAGACCCTCTCTTCTCTGAGATTTTGTGTCCTCAGGCTGTGGGCTCAGTAAAACAAACTTGGTAGCATGTGTTGGTAGAAACTGGAAACCAAGAAGAAAATTGGTTTCCTTTATACCTAGGATTTCCAAATGTTTGTAGCTATAAGATATTTATCTATTTTTTTATACCAGAGATTTCCTAAACTTTCTAGTGAAAAGAATATGTAAATTTTCACAGAAAACAGAGGAGTCCCCAGCTGGCTCAGTCAGTGGGGCATGTGACTCTTGATCTCAGGGTTGTGAGTTTGAGCTCCACATTGGGTGTAGAGATTACTTAAAAATAAGATCTTTAAAAAAGAAGAAGAAAATAGGATCATAAAGAGTGTTAAATATTTCATTAACACTCTTTAGAATGTTAACGATTGACTCTATACAGGTTTATTTTTTTATTTTTTAGTAAAAACTTTTTTTAATCTTTATTTTTAAGAAAGAGAGAGACAGAGTGTGAGCAGAAAAGGGGCAGAGAGAGAGAGGGAGACAAAATCTGAAGCAGGCTCCAAGCTCTGGGCTGTCAGCACAGAGCCCAAGGCATGCCAGGCTCCAGTTCACTAAACCCAAGTTCATTACCTTAGCTGAAGCCAGATGCTTAACCAACTGAGCCACCCAGGTGCCTCTGTAGAGATTTATTGTTTAAGGCACTATTCACTCAAAGGAATACTTCAAGTAAGACTACACTTCATAGGACACCTGCCCCCCTCCCCATCCAATTGACCAGAGTCTTCAATTTAACCAAAATAGTTTGACAGAGAGAGGGGTAGATGATAAGAACAGGATGTCGGGGCGCCTGGGTGGCTCAGTCAGATAAGCCTCCAACTTCAGCTCAGGTCATGATCTCACAGTTCATGGGTTCAAGCCCCACGTCGGGCTATGTGCTGACAGCTCAGAGCCTGTAGCCTGCTTTGGATTCTGTGTCTCCCTCTCTCTCTCTGCTCTTCCCCAGCTCACTCTATGTCTATCCCTCTCAAAAATAAAGACATAAGAAAAAGTAAAAAAAAAAAAAAAAAAGAACAGGATGTAAACCTAAATACATTGTGAAAATAATCCCTAAATGTCAAACGTTTTTTGAGATCCATATAGACATTTATTCTCCTACTGCTATAATTCTAAAGGTTGAAAGTTGGTGTAAGGAATGGGAATCCTTGATCTTACAAAATGCTTTATCAGAAAAAAAAGGACAATTGTAGTTTACTTTATTATAATGAAATACACTATAACATTCTGAAGTCATTTTTAACATGAATGTTGGTTAAAATCATTTTTTATGTTAATCAAAATGTATTCAAGGGATGAAAAATTGACTAAAGCATCCTTCATTCCCCTAATCAAGAGTATCTCTCATTAACAATCTTTGTGCATGTGCATGCATGAGTGTGTGTGTGTGTGTGTGTGTGTGTGTGTGTGTGTGTGTATGGTAGGGAAGGAAAGGGGTGGTGGTGAATTGAGGCTTCCTATAAGATAAGTTAACAGATAGTTTCTGTGTTTGAGATTGAGGCCCTCCCCTTCTGGATCCAAGGCAGGTGAAAGAAGCCCATTCCCGTGACCCATTTTATTTTCTGTGACATCCAAGATTATTCAATACATCATAGTACTGTGGCAATTATGGAGTTACTGTGAATTATTTGCTATTTCCAATCTCAAACTGATAAATAGAACAGTACAATGATACTGAAGTTGGGGGGGGTCAAGGAATACGGAGTGCTTTCGTTTTTGTTGTTATTTAAGAAAAAAAATTTTAAACACTTAACAATGCTGAAGCAAGCATAAAAGTCCAAATGTAGTTCATAAACCCAGCTGGCCTCTGACAGAAGATGTGCTAAATGACATTGCTGGTTTGGGTTATTTCTGCTGTGTGACCAATCCTGACTTAGTCTCCACAGCACAAGATTCCAAGGGCACTAACTCTTATGCAGTGCATCAGTGTTTGCAATTGCACATTCCAAACATTAAAAAACAACTGAGAACATCCCCCCAACGTACCTAAATGCCTTTTTTTTTTTTTTTTACAAATTGGATACATATATTGGGTTGTTAACCACGTTAAAACTTAAGGAGAATTTAAAAAATATGTATGTAAACATATGACCCTGTATTTTCCAGCTGTGTCTCAGTCCATGTTTTCAGCAATCCCTGGAGCGCACGCACCCTCCCCGCCTCCCACTTAGGGCACTGCTAGTCTGAACTGGACAAGGACAAGCTGGCCTGTCCTTTCCTTTGAATTTACAAGTCCCCTGATTAGCAACAATCTTAATGTATTTAATTTTTAGGAATAAGACTAGGGAACATTTAAAAAAAAATGCTACATTCATTTTGGAGCAACATTTCTAGAGAGATTGTGTACAATAGTGAAAAAGAATTTCCCTGCTATCTAAGCTTTGCCACATTGTGAAGCATCCTGCTTAAAACAAAGTTGCACCCAGTTTGAGAGAAGTCAGGAAAATAGATTTTAGGTTGTGCAAGATTTTAATACAAGGTTCATAATAAAGAACTGACTAGATAGAGGTGGGACTAATGTACACAATTCTTTAGTTATTTACTCTAAAGATCATTTTTGGTTAACTTTATATAATAGGTCAAAAAGTATATATACTTTGGGTTTTATCAGATCATAACATTTTCAAAGCATATTCACCTGGATGTGTCATAAAATATAAACAACGAAGTGGCACATTTACATATGATTATAAAACAACATGTATGTTAATTAAGTATTTATAATTAATTATAACATTTATATTATAATACTATTAATTATAACATTTAGAACCCTTATGTTAATTAATGGCTAAGGCAAATAAGAAGACATAAATACTTTTAAACTTTGGGTGTTTTATTTATAAACCAAGGAGCATTCTTTTTCTCCTGGCCCTGCCCTACTTTCACCCTCTGCAGTCCTACCCATGTCTGAAAGTTCCCCTCTAATTCCATTTCTTTATCAAGTATTTTGAAATTCATCCTTACTAATCTCAGAACTAGCCACTTCCCTTCAGCAGCCTGAAATATAATAATAGCTATTTTGCCCGAGATCACAGTTTGGAAGTGGCAGATTGAAGAAGAGCTGAAATCAATCTGACTTCCAAGCCCATGCCCCTCTGCCATACTGTAACTTATGAATTATAATACGCAGATTGGGGTTGTCAAAGGGTTGGTATGGAATTGCAGCATCTAGCACAGGACCTTGTACAAAATGGGGCATCACAACTATTTGGTGATTTGAATCAATAAATGCAGAACAGCTACCCTGAATATCTGCATTCAAATTATATATGTTCATATAACTTAATAGGTCCTTTCATTAACATTTAAAATTCATATTGTTCTTTAAAATATTTTGTCATCTTTTGAAGGAAAAGAATATGGAAAGGAATATGGGAAGAAAATCAGCGGACTGCAATAATGTACTGTTCTAAAGAAAAATACTGGGAACACCTAGGTGGCTCAGTTAGTTGAGTGCCCAATTCTTGATTTTGGCTCAGGTCATGATCTCATAGTTTGTGAGATCGAGCTCCTCGTGATGGGCCATGTGGTGGCAGCACAGAGCCTGCTCATGCTCTCTCTCTCTTTTTCCCTCAAAATAAGTAAATAAGCATTAAAGACATAAAGAAAACTACTAGAAAATAAGGGAATACAATTTAAGTGGGAAAATATGGAAAAAATAAATTCATCACTTGAGAGAATGGGCTAATTTTGTGATCTAAATTGAAAATTGTTGATCTTTTTTCACTTTTCTCAATTCACAGTAGATGGTTAAGGGTGCATATTGAAAATTTAGACAAATTCTACAGAGGAAATTCATTGCCACATAGTATATTTGCATACCCTTCTCAAGAATTCTGGGATGTCAGAATGGACCATCAGAAATTCTCTTTGACGGGGCCTTCCCAGGAGAAACAACAAAGATTTCTTTCTGGAAACACTTGGGAATGTTGGTGGAGGGACTGAAGGATACTAGCAGATGCCTAGGGAGACAGCAATTCCTCCCAGAGATAGGAGAGAATTATGTCAAGGAAGATGAGTCTGGCCTTGGGATTTCAGCTTGAATAGAAACAGAGCTTTTTTTGAGAACTCTGGAGGATTTTTGAATGCCCTCCAGGGCAGCTCTTGAGAACTTGTTCTAAATGTCCTGTAGAGAAGCTTCCAAAGCTGAAAAAGTATGGCCAACTCATCAGAGCTCCAAATAGCTATATTCATCATATAAAGTCAACTCAAGGTCTTTTAAGAGAAGCAAAGACAAAACAAAAGAACTCTTTAGACTTAAAAGACATGTTAGGAAAGCTCGCACACACACAAAATGAAGTTCTGATTATAAAGTCATGAATGACTGTGATGAGAACTGTTTTGAAATATCTTCTGATGGTGTATTCCTTTTTCAATAATTTATCTTTTTTTAATTTTTTCAATGTTTTATTTATTTTTGATACAGAGAAAGACAGAGCATGAGAGGGGGAGGGGCAGAGAGAGAAGGAGACACAGAACTGAGCTGTCAGCACAGAGCCTGACATGGGGCTTGAACCCACAAACGTGAGATCTGACCTGAGCCGAAGTCGGAGGCTTAACCAACTGAGCCACCCAGGCGCCCCTCAATAATTTATCTTTAACATCCATAGTCCTTCTGCCAGGTAGAGTTGGCTGACCTGTGGGTACCTTATCTCTGGGAAAAGGAGACAAGCAGAGTTTTGAAAGAAAAAGTCATTGATCAGCCTTTAGTTCCAAATTTACTTTTCAAAATTTATAGGGAGACAACAGTCTTAAAAGATGGTTTTAAGAGAGAAAAGACGATTTTTCTCACCATCACCAAAGTCTAGAATTAAAGCTTAAAGTATTGACCATAGGGGTGCTGTCTGACTCTTGATTTCAGCTTAGGTTATGATCACATGATTTGTGAGGTCAAGCCATGTCTTGGGCTTGTGCTAGTGGCTCAGTCTACTGGGGACTCTCTCTCTGCCCCTCCCCTGTGCTTGCTCTCTCTTTTTTCTCTCTCTCAAAATAAATCAACTTTAAAGAAAAAGGACTGACCATAACTTGAATATATGGAAGAAACAATGAGAATGTAATGTAGAAAATTTCCTGCCACCCTGTGAGGGAAATAGTCTGCCTGCTGCTGAGGCGTGGAACCAGGAGAACGGTGGCTTTCTCCATCCCCAGCCTAGAAGTGAATTTCAGAGGAGAACACAACAGTAGAAGCAGCCAGATATGTTTAGGAGAATTCCAGGTCAGGAGTCTGTTGCTGGCTTTCTCTGATGAAGGCTGAAAACACTTTTAATGCCTTGCAGAGAAAGCCATGGTTAATGTAGCACCACAGAATTTAGGCTAGAGGAATGGTAGAGTAGAAGGCTGAGGGAGGCCCCTAGATTGGTGGGTCTGAAGGCAGCCTCCCAGAGTCCAGCATGGTCTAAGTTAGTGCAAAGAAAGTATCTAACTGAGAAGTCCTGAGCCTACAAGAAGATAGGGTAAGTAGAGAAGAGACAATGATAACAAAACAGACCTCATTTGGGGCTGGCCATAGAGAAAAGGCATTTTGGAATAAGAGTCAGGGGATAGGTCATGTTCATCATCAATGGCTGCCAGTATATGACCCAAAACACCAGGTAGGACCAACTATACCTCAGTCAATGCTGGAAAAGACATCCAGGAAGACAAAGCTGTACCACAGTGAAGGAAGTGAGATTGGATACAAGGGCATAGAGACCCTGGGTTAAGAAGTCTCAGTTGGGTTAAGAAATCACAACTGACATCAACTATAGGTCATAGAAGACCAGGCCCTCCATCCCTAATGTAGGCATGACATACAAATGTTTCTTGTATGGCCTGATGCCTTTTGGGGAAGCAGGACAGCACAGAAAAGAAGAGAGAGAAACCCTGAGGAAATAAACAAATATCCAGCCTCAAACCTTGAGGCTGAGATACCATCATTTGCAAGGTGAATTTGTATGTGTTTCTGTTTTAGTTTCCTACAGCTGCTGTAACAAAGTAAAACTAACTGGGTGGTTCAAAACAACAATAATTTATTCTCCCATCATTCTGGCTAGAAGTTCAAAATTAAGGTGTTGGTAGCACCATGTTCTTTTTTTAAATTTTTTACATGTTTATTTAATTTTGAAGGAGAGAAAGAGAGAGACAGAGGGTGAGTGGGAGAGGAACAGAGACAGAGAGAGGGAGACACAGAAGCTTCAGGATCTGAACCGCCAGCACAGAGCCCGATGCGAGACTCCAACTCACAAACCATGAGATCACGATCTGAGCTGAAGTCTGACACTTAACCAACTGAGCCACCCAGGTGCCCTGGTAGCACCATATTCTGTCTGATGGCTCTGCTTCTACTGCTTCTGCTGCTGGTAACCCTGTGGGTAATACTCTCTGCTTCCTTACAGAAAAAAATTCTACTTCTGATCTACATTGATGGGGGAGAGGAAAACAAAAGGGAGAAAGATAAAGTGATGAATATGAATACATGGTAAAATCTCCAGAAAGTTCATATTTAAAGGACTCTTAAAAATGAAGAAAAGAAATACTATGGAAAGACAGAAGGAGGATGAGTAGGACAAGAAGAGGAGGAGGAGGGGAAGGTAGAGGGTAGAAGTGGAGGTAAAGGGAGGAGGGGAAGAGGGGAATTTGTTGAGGAGAAAGAAAGGGAAATAATTTGGAGAAGTAACAGGGAGTATATGGAGATTTCAGTGAAGCTAAAAGTTCACAAGATTCTGAGGCTTGTAAAATTATTAATAACAAAAAAAGACTTGTAAGTGAAGGAAATAAGAATGGGGTACAGGGCTACCACTTGGGGTGAGTGGCATAATGCTACTGAATGGAAAAAATTAAATTATGAACTCTCTGTACTAACTCCTTAAATGTGGTCCATTTTTTTTCTGTAAGGATTTATCATCGCTTGGAGAGAACAAAATAAATAGTAATAAGAAGCAAGGGAGATCAAGAGAGTAAAGTAGCAAAGAAATACCCATCTGATGGAGTTTATCTCAAAGCTTGGGTGAACAATATCTCAAGATACCGAAAAGACACCATCCTGTCTATCCATCAAAAAGCTATGGATGATTACTAAGTGGCCATTGATAATATTCAGGAATTTGGAGAGAACTGAAGGGTGCTTAAAATATAGAGTCAGGAAAATAAAGCCTCAGCTTCAGCTCAGGTCATGATCTCATGGTTCTTGGGTTCAAGCCCTGCGTCGGGCTCTGTGCTGACAGCTAGCTCAGAACCTGGAGCCTGCTTCAGATTCTGTGTCTCCCTCTCTCTCTGTTCCTTCCCTGCCTGTGCTCTCTCTGTCTTTTAAAAATAAACATTAAAAAAGAAAAAAATTTTGAAAAAACTGAGAAAGAAAACTTGTGATCAGGAGGAGGGTTGGTTTACTGGAAAAATCATGCCAGGTAAATTTCATATAATTTTTAGATAGGAGCATAATAATATCTTGATTTTAGAGAGTCCTTTGACAGGCTCTCTTATAGTACCCTTAGAAGGAAAAGATTTAGAAGGAATGATGATTGCAGATCAAGAAGTATTGTCAGTGTAGTTATGTGGATTTGCAACTAGAGTCCTTGATTGATGATATTAATCATTAGTGCTGTCTAATGAGTTGATGCCAAGTTATGGAGAATTCTCCAGGGGTATGTGAGGGTCTTATTCTCTAATTTTTATAAATCATTTGGTTTAGGACATTGCTGACATGATGCTAAATTTGCAGAAACTCAGTAGCACAAGGGGTAGGTAGCATATCTTATGGGAAAAGCAAGATCCAAAAATATTTTCAGAAACTGTTTCAAAATTCTACAAATAGATCCCAAACAAAACAAAGCAAATATCAACAATGCAACCAAACCCAAACCAGCAAAACAAAGCTGTGCTTCTCAATGCCAACACTGCATGTTAGAATTGACTGGAGAGAATTTTATTTAATTGGTCTGAGTGTGGCCTGAGCATCAGTATTTTCAGGGGCATTCCAGTTGATTCTAAGTTAAGCCAGCTGAGAATCACTATGCAAGGAGAGGAGGGTGGTACGTGGAATAACCAAAGCCCAGTGTGTGTAAGGAAATATTTGGAGGCTTTGTGGACCGCAAACCAGTGAAGAGACAGGGAGATGTAGTGCCTGAAAAAGCTAAAATGATCTTAAGTTGTAAATACTGAGCAGAGGATTAGAAAATGGTAAAAGTAGCCCCCATTTGTCAGATAATTGTACAGCCACACCAAAAAGGATTTTTATGCTTACATTAACTCTATGAGGTTGATATTACCACCCCCTCATTTCAAGTGGAGAAAACTGAAGCTTGCTGAGGTCAAGTAACCCAGCCGGTGCCTGAATCACCCAGCTAGTGTCTAGGATGGCTATGGTTGACTGGACAACTATATAGTAAAGAGTCGAAGAGGTTTCTGGAGAGAACAGTTGTACTGGGAGTTTATTAGGAAAGAAAAATCTAAGTAACATTTTCATGAAAAATTTAAAGACAATAAAGATAATGAAGGAAATACAAAATTCAAATCTTTTCCCAAGATTTTCAGTCTAAAAGATGTGAATATTTATGGCGATAGGGAAGAGGGTTAAATTTTTGGAGAAAACTGATTTTGTTCTTAAGTAGGAATAGGCAATATTTATTAAGTATCAGGTACCAGGCATTTTATATAGATCTCATTTAAGCCTCATACAATTGTAGGTACATCAGTAGTATTCTCATTTTATTTATTTATTTTTTGTTTTTTATTTATTTTTGAGAGATAGAGACAGTGTGAGCAGGGGAGGGTCAGAGAGAGAGAGAGAGAGAGACAGAGAGAGAGAGAGAGAGAGATGCAGAATCTGAAGCAGGCTCCAGGCTCTGAGCTGTCAGCACAGAGCCCGATGCGGGGCTCGAACCCATGAACTGTGAGATCATGACCTGAGCCGAAGCTGTACACTTAACCGACTGAGCCACCCAGGTGCCCCAGTATTCTCATTTTAGAGAAGTTGCCCAAGATTACAGAATAAGTGGTATAGCCAGGGGTTGAATCCAGGTCTCTGTGAGGTCGAGTTTACTCTCTGAATCACCTGTCTATACAATATGGCAAATTGTGTATAAGGTGAATGTGCAATACGTAAGCAAAAACATGCCAGAACACTTGGACATATGGGAATGGAGCACAGGCAAAATGATTGGATTTATGTTTGAGTAGTTAGTAGTTTATACATGTATATACTAAGTTCTTTCAAATGAGGCATTAGCACATAAATATTTTTAAGTGTATAAATACATCACTAGTTTCTAAAAATTTTTTACCAAGACTGTAAATATATTTTGTTTGTGTTTGAGAGAGAGAGAGAAACAGAGAAACAGAGAGAGAGAGAGAGAGAGAGAGAGAGAGAGAGAGAGAGGGAGAGTAGGAGGGGCAGAGGGAGAGGAAAAGAGAGAATTAGGCAGGTTCCACGCCCGGGTGCTCTGTCCCACGACCCTGGGATCATGACCTGAGCCGAAATCAGGAGTGAGATGCTTAACCAACTGAGCCACGCAGCCACCCCAAGACTGTAAATAGGTATATGGTCAATAGATACTCTTTTGTACAAGTCCTTGTTCCTCCTCTGTAGTATCTCTTGTTCTCCAGTGGTAACAATACTGAGTTATTCTTCTTATGTCTTGGAGCAAATGCTCTCTTTGGGGGAAAATCCACAAAAGAAACTAAAGTTATTCTGACTCTTGTGTTTTAAAAAAGTGTGTTTATTTTTAGGTAACTGACTTCTATTTTAAACATTATTTTGGTTTCTTTATTGAGGTATAATTGGCATCCAAGTAAACAGCACACATTTAAAATGTACACAATGGATTTTGACATACATATACACTTGTGAAGTCATTACTACAGTTAAAATAACACACATTTCCATCAATTCCTGGAGTCTTAATCTGTCCTCCACCCTCCTCCCTTGGCAACCACTGATCTGCTTTGTGTCTTGACAGATTAGTTTGCAGTTCTAAAATTATATGTAAATAGACTCAAGGCCTATATTCTTTTTTTCTCTGATTTCTCTCACTCAGAATGGTGCTTTTGAGATTCATCCATGCTGGTGTGTTTATCAATGGTTCATTCCACTTTACTGCTAGGAAGTAATCCATTGTATACATATCTTACAGGTTGTTTATCGGTTCACCTGTCAGCAGACATTGAGGTTGTTTTCAGTTTCGCACTACTATAAATAAATCTGATATGAACATTCATGGTCTCCTCTTTGGGGTAGACCCCTAGAAATGGAATGGCTGGGATATACGGTAGATATGTGTTTAGCTTTCTGAGAAACTGCCAAAGTGATTTCCAATAGCAGTGTTTTAATGTTCCAGTGTGCCACATCCTTATCAACATTTAGTATGATCAGCCTTTTTGACTTTAATATTCTAAAAACTAGCAGTATCTCCTTGTAGCTTTAAGTTGTCCTTTGATGCTAATGATATTGGGCACATTTTCATGTGTCTATTTGTTATCCTGTAACTTCTTTTGTGAAGAGTCTGGTCACATCTTTTGTCTTTTTTTTTTTTGTCTATTTTTTAATAGGAATTTTGGTCTTCTTATTGAGCTATATGAGTTCTGATTACAAGTCTTTTCTTAAATATATCTTCTGCAAGTATTTTCTCCTGTTTTAAGCCTTGGTTGGACTATTAACAGTAATAGTTTGCTCCAAAGAGACATTTTTCCTTAATCAATTCTAGATTGTGACATATCTTAAGTGTTAACAATATTTCCATTAAAATAAAACTCTCATATTTGTTAGGAAATGAGGCAAGCTCTTTTTTTTTGTAGCATTTTCCATGAAATGTAAAAGGAGTTTGAGATTTTTTACTTAGATCATACAGAAAATTTTGTATTTTCCAAAATGATATAAATACAGGTACTTTATATAATCAGCATTTTTTCTAAAATGAGTTATTTCTATCACTTCACCTATTATGTAATAGTATATAAGTATATATAATAATGATGGACTAATTTCACTGTATAAATATCCTCTGCTGAAAGAATGCCAGTACCATTTCATTCAACTTATTTTCATTAAAATTACTAAAATTACTATTTTTTCCAGGTTCATTTTACTGAACTTTTTTAAAATCTCTGATCCTGTAGGCTCATGATTTCCCTTTAATTACTCTTTCAGAGTTTTTCTCAAAAGTCAAAACTTGCATCTGGTGGTAAGCAGCATACCTTTTTGAACAATGGGATAAGACCTCATCAGTACAACACCAATATTTAAAGCAAAATGCAGCATTTGCTAAGTTCTAGCATTTTTTTTCTGCATTCTTCTTTAAAAACTGATAACCAGCTTTACATCTATAAAGTTATATTTTTAGTTGTCTGAAAATCCTGGACAGTGCTCTTATGAATTTTTATCAGAGGATGTTATGATTTAAAAATGGCAGACTTCTAAAAGTCAAAAGTAAGAATGAAATGGTAGGTGTTCCAAAGGAAACACCTCTGTGATATAAATAATCTTTGTAATTTTCTCTAATATGCCACACATGTATTTCTAACTCTGAAAGAATAATCCCTGCATAGAATAACAATTCAGTTTGATTTAGACTGCCATGAGAAGTTAACCAAGAGCATCTAGCAGTTGTTTAGAAGAGAGTAGATCATAGAAAAAACTCGACCTGTGGAATTGTTTCCAAACAATTGGAAATAAATTTTCTTAAGATCAGTCTTCTATAGCATTTACTTCCTTTTGCATCTAGGGTGAATTCATTATTAACAAATGATCTGTAACAGGCGCCTTTTGTGTTTATTTGTGTGCAAAACTGTCACTGCTGAAACACAAATCACAACTGCCCTTTTCCTCCACTATTAACACATCAGCATTGACATTTGACAAAGAACTATATTTCAGAAATTTGTAACTGGTTGAAAAAGTATAGCTCTATTTTCTTTATTTCCTTTAACTCAGTTTATAGCAAATCTATGAATTAAGCACAATCCACATTTACTTGGCAGAAGGTTGTTTTAAAATGAATGTCAAATAAACGTATTTTCTGCAGCATTCAGTTCAGACTAAAATTCACCAACAAAACACAATTTACAATGTTTCGTGGTATTCTTATTTCTCAAGATGGTAATAGGTAGGACTCTAAAAAACTCTCTGCTCAAATGTGTAAAGTACCTGCATACTTGTATTAGTCAGCGTAAGCTACCATAAGAAAATACCACAGACTGAGGTAGCTTAAAACAACAGAAACTTACTTCCCACAATTGTGGAGGCTGGAAGTCCCAGATTAGGGTGCCAGCATGGTTGGGTGTCAGTGAGAGCTCCTCCCCGCCCCTGCTTGTAGGCTTGTAGATGGCTGTCTTCTTTCTGTGTCTTCACTGACACAGAGAGAGAAAAACATCAGCATCCTCTCAGTCCATGGAAGAGGGCTACCATGGGATAAGAGAGGATTCTAAGAGAAATGTAGGGATTATCAGTTGATAGAAAGTGCTCAAGTGCTGGGTCTTTCCTCCCCTTTCCATTCTAAAAACCAAAGCAACAAACAAAAACAGACAAACAAAATATCCCCACCACCAGAAGAAATGAGAATTCCTACAGGAAAAGAAAGTTCTGGAGAGCTTTGAGGTCTGCCCAAGATGTGTTGTTAAGGGTGAAGGAAATTATTTGACAGAGTGTATTTGAGAGCAGTGATGAAAAAAAACAAAACAATAAATAAATTTCATGTTGGTACTGCTTCCCCCAAACTTCCTTTGGTTGACTGCCTACTGATTTGTGCCCTTTTGAGGAGAGCAGAAGAAAAATGGAGAGAAGTGGCAGTGTAGAAAGAGGTCTTGCAGTGCAGTAACCTGCACTCCTCCCTTGTAGCATGGGGAGGATGCCTGAGTTTCAGCAGGTGAAGTAAGCAACTCCCTCCAACATGAGACAGGCAGGAGCCTTCTTGAGAGACTCCATCCGTGAGTGCTATTTGCCCCCTGGAGGACTAGAGGGTGCTCAAATGTGTTATGTCATGGAAGTGTGCAGAAGGAAGACTTCTGAAAGACACGTTAAAGAAATCACAACCCGGGCGCCTGGGTGGCTCATAGGTTAAGTGTCCAACTTTGGCTCAGGTGATGATCTCACAGTTTGTGGGTTTGCGTCGGGCCCTGTACTGACAGCTCAGAGCCTGGAGCTTGTCTTTGGATTCTGTGTCTCCCTCTCTCTCTTAAAAATAAACAATAAAACAGTAAAAAATTAAAAAAAAAAAAGAATTTCCAACATTGACCCTCAGTTTTTGGGTATCTGCCATCAATAGTCAAGAGAAAGGTAGAACTATAGGAAGTTAAATAAAGAACATTTTCCTTCTCTCCTCTTATCTTCTCTCTTGTCATTCCCTTTAACCTTATGGGGCATAGAAGCAGATGATGATATCAGGATGAACATTGGACTAAACTAGATTGAACTTTCAAGACTTCAAAGGGTAAGTTCTGGGACCCACCCAATATGTCACTAAGAGTCATGTAAAAGAGTTGACAGAGTGTGTTTGGAAAGCAAAACTCAAAATAACATTTTATGCTTGGACCCCAGCAACTTCGTATGACTTAATAAATCAATTATATTGTTTCCATTTTCTTCTTTTTATTGATATTTATCTTTTAATAGTTATTTACATTTTACCATATTTATCTTTTATCATATTTACATTTTAAAGACAATTTCAGGATCCATTCCATTAGACAAAATACAAAAAAAAATCATATTTAGTCAACATGAATGTCCCCCCAATGAAGGAAAATGTCTTCTTGCTCATATCTGGATCCCCAGTATTTAGTAAACTGCCTGGAACAGTGAAGTCACTCAATAAATGTTTGTGAATTCAGCTAACCTACTGGTTGTTATTTGAAGAAACTTCAAAGAGCTGAAGGACACCATTTTTTTTCCCTTTCTTGTCTCAGTTTTCCATTATGACCATTGACAGGAAATAAAACTCTTAGAGGACAGCCTTATCTAGATTTATTTATTTCCTTTTGCACATAAAATTAATTTAGCATTTACAGATCCTTAAAAGAAAGCATTTTTCCACTGTTTAGTTACAAGCTATATTCAATGATACACAGATCAAACCTCTAAAGGCCAAGAGTACAAAATAGAATTAAATTAAATACTTTTCGTGTATGTGTGAAAGACAAAGAGAGAGATTGTGAGCAGGGGAAGGCAAGAAGGGGGAGGAGAGAGAGAGAGAGATAGAGAGAGGGAGAGAGAGGGAGAATCTTAAGCAGCCACTGTGCCTGGTGTGGAATCCAACACGGGGCTCTATCTCACAACCGTGAGATCATGACCTGAGCTGAAATCAAGAGTTGAATGCTTAACTGGCTGAGGCACCCCACAATTAAGTACTGTTGAGTGTCTCTTATGAATTTGGCACAGGCTAAGTACTTAAAAGAAGTAGTAGTGGTTTAAAGTTGGCATATGCTCTGATGAAACTTATACTCTAGTTGGAGGCTAGAATATAAACACTATTATTGGTTTAAGATCCTAGAAAGAGACGAGGGAGATGAATAGCATTCCAGGTAGGGACAAGCAGTTTGGTACAGGGATTTGAAGCATAGGCTCTGAAACCAGATTGCCTGGATTTTAATTCTGACTATACCCTATTGGTGACCTTTAGCAAGTCACTTAAGCTGTTTGTGCCTCTGACACTTAAAATGTGGATTAAATGAATTAATTTAGTGCCTGACCTACAAGTAAGGGCTTGTTAATATAATGATGATTGTACAAAAACTTGGAGTTTGGTCTTTGAAAGACTCAAAAAAATTGATGGGGTCAATTCCTAGATTAGAATAGTGGGAGAAAGGTCAGAAAAAAAGGGTTAGGGGCAGATGAAGGGGGCACTGATTGCCAAAACATTTTAACATCATTCAGTAGTAGAGCCACTGAATTTTTTTAATTGCTGAGTGGCACTATAAAAACTATGTTTTAAAACACTCTAAACTGGCTATACAGAATGGTTTGGGATAGAGACAAGTGAAAGACTGAGAGAATGTCCTACTAATAATAGCAAACTTTTATTAGATGCTTTCTGTGACCTTCGTAATGCCATAAATATTATTTATAAATATTATTACATTCCCAGGACTGTGCTGAACACTTTAATGGGATATCTGTTATAGACTGAACTGTGTGCACCCCAAAATTCATATGTTGAAGCTGTAACCCCCAGTGTGACAGTATTTGAAGGTAGAACCTCTGAAGAGATCTGTGAAGTTAAATGAGGACACTAGGTTGAATGGAGTTAAAAGGATGGGACCCTAATGCAATGGGATTGGTGTCCTTAAACGACGAAAAGGAGATAGTAGGGGTGTGGGTGCACACAGGAAAGACTACATGAGGATACAACGAGAAGGCCACCGTCTGCAAGCTAAGGCCTTAGGATAAACCGACTTTGCTATTACATAGGTCTTGGATTTCTAGCTTCCATAACTATAAGAAATCAAGTTCTTGTTGTTTGAGTCACCCAATCTATGGTATTTAGCTACAGCAATACTGGCCCACTCAGACAGTGCCTCTTTTGAGTCCTTTTTTTTTTTTTTTTTATGTTTTTACTTTATCTTTGAGAGAGCGAGCGAGAGAGAGAGAGAGCATGAGTGTAGGAGTGGCAGAAAGTGAGGGAGATAGAATCTGAAGCAGTCTCCAGGCTCTGAGCTGTCAGCACACAGCCTGAAGTAGGGCCTGAAACCAGGAACTGTGAGATCACAGCCTGAGCATAGTCGGTTGCTTAAAACTACTGAGCCACCCTGACTCTATAAACTGCCAGATTGGGTAATACTGTAGTCTGATGATTGTAGTGTTATCCACAAAGAAACGAGGCTCCGAGACCTTGAAATGAATTGCCTAAGACAGCTAATAAGTGGCAGTAAACAGGATTTATATTCAAGCTGTCTGGCAACAAATATTATAGTTCAGTTGTAAACTGATAAACAAAAGGATTTAATAAACAAATGAAGAAAACATGACTTGGTGTCAGACTAGATTCAGGCTAAAAATAAAGGGGGGAGGGCGTCTGGGTGGCTCAGTCAGTTAAGCAACAGACTTCAGCTCAGGTCATGATCTCATGGTTTGTAGGTTCGAGCCCCTCCTCAGGCTCTGTGCTGACAGCTTGGAGTCTGGAGCCTGCTTCTGATTCTGTGTCTCCCTCTCTCTCTGCCCCTCCCCTGCTCGTGCTCTGTCTCTCTCTCAAAAATAAACAAACATTAAAATTTAAAAAAAAATAAAATAAAGGGGGGTGGTTATCACCAGATGACTGAGATTTTAAGCCTGGGGGTCCACACAAGGTAAATGACCAGCTTGTTGGTGTGTGATGTGCATAATATGGTTTATATTAAATACTGTGTAAAGGTTATTCAGAGCAGAAGGGAGTTAACTGTTGCTGAAACCCTTGAGAGAAGTTAACGATGGTTGACTTGGGTAAAATGAGTGAAAAGGTGCAGTGCTACTAGGGAGAAACACAGCATTAAAGTAGAAGGACACATGGAGCTAAACAGGGGGAAATTTAGGTATGAATCATGAGGCCAGATCACATCTCATCTGTTTTAACTTATTGATTATAACAGTGCAGACTTTTAGAAAAGACAACAAAAAAGGAACAATAGAGAAACGTCAGATTTAATAGTTGCAAGAAAGGAGCTATTCCGCTTTTTCTTTTTCTTAACAAGAGCCGTAAGAGAAAGAGAGATAATTTTCCTGGTCTCCTGACTGGGCTTTGCCATTCTTCTTTTACAAAGGCCTGTTAACTAGCTCTAATTCTAATTAAACAGATAAAAACGTGGTTACTAAAGCAAACGATTTGGTATCTGATATCCAACTGCTCTCTGTGTGTGTGTAAACAATAAAATACACAACTTCAGGATTATTAAATTCACAACAGCTGACTACAGAGGGTAGTCCTTTAGGTACTAATCATTGGTCCTTGGCCTTCCTTACTTTAGGGATCTGGCTCTTTAATTCACTGAGGAAGGGTGCCCAGCCAACTCGGCTCCCTTCAGAGGATGAGACTACCATCGTTCTTAATGATTCGCGCTAGGAAATCTCTACTACATCTCTGCCAAGATCACTAACTGATCCGCAGTGCGCCTGCCCAAACCGCAGCCGCCTAGCTCTGCAGACACCCAACAACAGCAAAAAGAGCTGCAAGAGGAAATCGAACCCGCAGCAGACACCAAGTGCGCGGGGAGCTAAATAAAGCTTTTCTCGATCGCAACTGCCTCGCCAGGCTACAAATCCCGGCATTCATTCCTCGCACGGGAGCCAATGAGGAAGCTACAAATTCCTCCAGCCAATCACATTCTGACTCAGTGCAACAACCCCGACTGCATTCTGGGATTTGTGGTTTTCACGTGGCAAAATTATTCCTCCCTGGTGAAGGCAAAGTAGGCCACGAGTCCATTCGAAATGTAAACTCCTTTTAATAATTCTTATGCTGGTTGCCACGCTACACCTTAATTAGCAGTACTCTATGACCTTATACTCCTTAAGAATCGTAAACCTTCCCAGTACTGCGGTACAGAAAAAAAAAAAACAAAACCCAAGTTATTCTCAGATTACCACACGCCTCTCCCCTTCGCCCACCCCCGTTCTTTAACCGTCGCTTTCAAGTCTCGCGAGAACAATCCCTTTGGGTCGTTGTCAGGCCTCCTGAAAGGCGGTTCACGCCAAGACTGACGGAGGCTTCAGCCAACAGGATTGCCTTTTAACTAGCGTCCCTACAGCGTGCGTGAGGAGACCTCCGCGAACCCTGACCTCAGCTTTCCGTGGCGTCCCGCGTTTGCCGCCCCCGCCCCTGGAGCGAAGGAGGCGGGTTTTGGCCCCTTGCCCTAGGGAGCGAGTGCGGAGAGAGTGGGAGCAAGAGGGACCCGAGTAGAGGTGTCTAGCTCCCCGCAGAGGCCCTGCTGTACTCCTCGCCGCCCATGAGCTCGTTCTCTAGCGAGCAGCGCCGTCATTAGGCCGGCCCCGAAGCCTCTGCTTCCTCCGGGACAGGCCCGCTCCTCGCCGAGGAGGAGGCAGCCTGTCGAGGCGCCTCCCTAGTCCGCGTCGGCGTCGCGCTGCGACCCTGGAAGCGGGAGCCGCCGCGAGCGAGAGGAGGAGCCCCAGCACCGGCACCGGCGGCGGCGGCGGCGGCGGGCAGCAGCACCAGCAACGCCAGCGGGCGGGATTGAGGCCGTCAACATGGCGAGCGCCTCGTACCATATTTCCAATTTGCTGGAAAAAATGACATCCAGCGACAAGGACTTCAGGTGAGGCCGAAACCCGACCCTAAACCCAGGTTGGGACGCCCCATCCGCGGCCCTGGCCCTCACACAGGCCTTGCCCCACCCCTCTGGCCTTGGCGGGTCTCTCTGCTTTCCCGAGATCTCCGGCCCACCTCCGCGATCCCTTAGGCTCCTTTGCACTCCCACCTTCCAGCCCCCTCCCCCATTCTTTCCTCCAGGCGGTTGCCCGACGCGGCTCCGAGGCCCTGTCTGCGTCCCCAGACGCTCCACTGCGTTCCCTGCCCCCACCCCCGATCCCAGGACCCGATTCTCGCGCCCCAGGTAGCGTGAAGGGGCAGAGTCACCCGCCCTTGTGGGGTCGGTAGGGAGTTGCTCTAGGCTTGGGGACCCGGAGGCTGGGCCTACTGGCCAGCCAGCCTCAGGCGCTAGGCCGCCCTGCTCGCTGGGGCTCTGCCGACTCGGGTCCCCAGCTGCCGCCTCTTTTCCCGCAGATGGGCCTGGGCCTGGATCCATTCCGCTTCACTGACTTGCCTCTTTTTGAGCTTTTCTTGGATGGGGTTATGAACTTTTTCTTTGGACCGTTCCTTGTGGGAAGGTGGGAAAGAAGGGGGTGGGCTGAAGGGGAGCCAGGATGGGGAAACGTGACTCGCAGGGTTTTCCCGCCAGCATCTCTGTCATTTTTCCTTGTCAGGTAAAACCTAAGCAGGAATTGGGGGTTTCGGTTTCATTTCCTTATATCCAAAATGACTGCCAGAAAGGTGTATTCCGGAACCCTAAACTGAGCAAATGGGTCTTAAAGAAGTTTTCAAATACGGGGGTGGTGAAGATGAAGCTACATTATAAGCAGTTCTGTTCCAGAAGACTTGTACTGTCGTTTCCAAACGTTGGTAGCATGCATAGTGGAGAAATACTATATTTTCACGGATTATCTTGGGTTCTCTCTCCCTCTCTTTGCATTACAGTAATTACTGCATTTCTTTCCAACTACCTCCTATCCCATCACAAAATAAATAAGCCTCTGATCTTAAAAAAACACACACACACAAGCTTTATGTTTATATGATTCCTGTTTTGTTCTCTAAGGCTTGGTGGTTGTATTTTGTGTGCATTTTAAAGCAAAGAAGAAATACTCTTGTATTAAACTCGTGGCTGAAGTCTCTCTTATTTTACGTATGGAGGTATGAGCAGTACCCTTTAACACCTGAAAACACATCCAAACCTTACCTCCCAGGAAGAAATTTTCCCATTTGTGAAAGGAGACCATGAAAAATGTCATCGTCATGTTCATAATTAAACTGATGTGCTGGCATGTTTAAATGGCCAGTGAAATACAGTTTTGGTTCTGTGACTTCAAAGCTAGAAATAAATTTTTAAAAGTTTTGCTTCCTAGGGAGTTAAGTATTGCATTTGAAACTTTTTAAACCTGGTTTACTAATACCAAGGATTTTAGTGTTGTGGCTTTTTGGAAGACACATGTTTGAATTCTTTTGGGTAGTTTAGATCAAAATCAGGATTATTGGAGGAAATAAAATTTTGCTTTTTTTTTTTTTTTTTTTTTTTAGGGTTAGTGAGCTGTTTACCTCCCTTTGGAGCTTTGCTTGCTCCCAATGCAAGACACTGAAATTAAAATATACATTGTGGTGACATATATGTGTATATTGTATATATATTTATATATGTATACACACATTTACATAAGTACATATAATATATAAAAAACTTGCAGCTGTGTAGAGTGTGTGGTGAGATTCAGCCCCTTCCCATTTCTGTCAGTTTGGCTCATGTAAAAGTAGTCAATATCATTCTGATTGTATTCAATTTCAGACTAAAGGTAGCACTTTCCAATAATAGCACTATTTTGTTAAACGAGTCAGACTTGTGTATAGTAATATGTTTAGAATAAACAAATCAAGTCATGTTAATGCTGCATATGTGATTTTTGACTGAAGCTCCTTAAATTTCTTGTAAAGATAATACATGCTTTCGTGTTTTCTTTTTTAAATAAACTATATGAAAGTAACATTGCTCTGATGTTAAGCAATATTCAGTGTTGAACTTGATAAGACTTATCTACCAGTTTCAGTGAGAGTAAATCAGAACATCACTTGGAGGATTATTTTTCTAAAAGTGTAATGTTGATCTATTTCTAATAGTTGGTGACCATTATAGAAGTGTGGAAACCATGACTTTAGCAATATAGCTTTGCTAAGATTTTTATGAACTCTGTTTTAAAGGCTTGTAATATGCTCAAGCCATCGAGTTAACGGACAAGTCTTCGGATCTAAAGCACTGTGTGTATTAAATAAATATTTAACATTAAAAAAACAAGCACCTGAAGTCAAGTATTTTGAACATTTTTCTGTATAATTGCAGTATAGACATTTGAAGGTATGTGTTCTATTTTAAAATTATGCCTTCTAATTTCTCATTTGACATTTATTTTGATATAAATAGGCACTTTATTGTTACATGTTTTAAAATATCTACCAACAGATCTTGAGGACAAAGTTAAAAATCTAGACTATCTAACATGTGCAAACCACTCTACTTGTGTTAAGGGCAGAAGAAAATAATATATCTAAAAGGAAAAAAAAATTATTCTTCTCATGGTAGAATCCAAAGAGAGTATAACCTGCTGGTCACAAAATATGGGTTCTAATCGAGTAGGAATCTTTCCTGTGAACCATTGGTGAAATCTTGGGCAGGATGCTTAATTTGGGATTAAATTTTCACTTTGTACATGAGTGATTAAAAAAGGTTCTGAAAAGGCCTGAAATTTTAGATCTCTGGATAACTACATAGTCCATTCATGTAAAAAATGGATACAGCCTTCAAAATTTTCAGATGTCAGCATTTTTAAAGAATCATTTTGTAGGGTTTAAATCATGGGTTCAATTGGGCGGGGGGAATCTAATGACTTTTCTTTCATGTTTTAGTATTCTATATTCTTTGAAGGTGATATATTAAGGTTTAGTGCCAGTAGATAGATAATTCTGTAGATACCAGGATGACAATTTTAATGTGAGTGCTCCATTTATGAATATTAACATTGTAAATTCAGTGGGTTGAGGTAACTGATATTTTGCTTTTATTTTCATATGCTTCACCATAACTGAATTATGGTATTACGAAGAATCAAGTGCTAAAGAAAATATACCATTATTTTTCTCTACATAATAGTTAACATTAATGCTTATTGTCGACTTTATACACTTGATCCTAACTATCCTTATAATACTAGTAAAGTGAATACTAACAGTCTGTATTCCAGTTGAGAAATCTTAGATGTGGTGATGTTAATTAAGTACTTGTCCGAGGTGGATTAGACATTAGATCTGGGATTTCCAGACTCCCCCAGGGCATGAACTCCTAACTACCATGTTCTGTTACTTCTCCAGAATTTTGACTAGGGGACATTAAGACTGAGAACTTAAACTTCATTTCCTTCTCAGATAGGTTTATGGAATATTTTGTGCTAGAAGATGCTTTTAGTAATTCCCTGAGAAGGACAACAAAATGTTTAAGATCTAGAGCTTGCCTTCAATATTACATGCTTGTTGAATGGTTAAGACATTTTTATAAAATGATGAAGAACCCAGTATGTAGCTGTTAGGCTTAAGTGGCAGACAAGATGAAAGCAAGGAGATTGATGTTTGTGGAATGATCCGAGCTAGGTCTTGAAATTGTAGGCAGAGAAAAATGAGTACAAGTATGAAAGCAAGGCTGTGTAAAACTCTGCTGTTTTAGAGGAGAGGGAGTAGGTAATTTTGACTGGAGCTGGGAGTCAGTATTGTTTGGGGAACTGCTTTGAGGGTATGGACCTTGTTTCACTGAACTGAATCCTCTACTGTGTTGGCCTTGTGTGTTCTTAGTAGGTGCTTGTTTTAATTGAATTAGATTTTAATTCTAGAGTAAAAGAGAAAAGCATGTAAGGATTTTGGGAAATTTCTTCTAGAAACCATTATAAAATCTCCCAATCTTTTTTTTTAATATCAGTTGATATAATTTAAAATAATTTTTTAGTGCATGCAGAATTTCCTATCCTGATAATGGTTTATGTTACCAAATTTATCTATGTGTTTTGGACATTAGAAGGTATTTTCTCTTGGAAACTTTAAAATGCTAACAAAAATCTCAGGCCTGGTATGGAATCCTAGGCTGGAAGGGACCTTAGAGGTCTTAAAGCTGAAAGTACTGCATGGGCATGTTCAAGAATGTAACAATAAATACCAGCTAAGGTCTCTGGACAACTTGTACTTGTAGAAAAGTAAGTTTAATCAGAAGAAATAGATTTGTGGAGCTTCAGAAGGTGATTTCTGGGTACTTTTTAAGTACTTTGCAGGTTGATGGCAATAAGTTACTGGATTTCACGTATGTGATTTTTCTTGATAAAGGTTTACTGCTGACACTGATTAACAGCAGTGATTAAGGCTCACCACTGAAAAATAGAAGGAAAACCTCATTGAGAAAACTGGGAAGAAGAAAGAGGACTAAAAATTAGTCTTATTTACATGAACACTATTAAGACTGTCTTAAATTCATACTCTAAGGGAATAAATGAGATAAAAGGGATAGTGGCGAGTTCTTTGAAAGATCATTGGTTCACTAGATGATGCGCTTGGTTGGTGTGTGTTAGCTTTCTTTTGGTAACAAGGGTAAAATTGTGTTTGTACATGAGGGGAGAATTGTGAGAGCTGCTCATTGTGCATTACAAGGTATGTACGTCTACCATTGTTTCTACATTTCTACCTTGGATCTAATAGAGATGAATAAGTTCTCCCCTCAAGGAACTTGCAATTCAGTAGAATAAGCCAGGTGTTCATAACTGTTTGCAGAGCCTGGCACTGTTCCGACGATGGACCCCCCAGGTGTTTATTGAATAAATGAGTGAGAAGGCACTGCCTCTAAGTCATACCCGCCCAGGACTCCTGTAGAAGCCTGGAAGTTAACGTTTTAACTTCCCTGTCTCCCGTCTTAAGCCATTTTTATTTTTATTTTTGTCCTGTTAAATTACCATCTACCAGATGGCCCAATTTGGAAAACTTTGATGTCACCCTTCTACCTTTCTTTGTCTCATTTAGTTCCCTGATGAGTATTTCTCAGATTAGTCTTCCTGTCTCCGGTCTCTTTTTAATCTAGCCTGTTGGTAACTCTCCCATTGGAGTTTTCCTTCTAAATGTCACAGCTGATCATTGCCTTCCCCACTAATTCCCATTGACTACAAGATAAATTCTAAACTTCTTTGCTGTTGCCCACTAAGATCACTGAAACTACTTTTCCCCCAGATATTTAACAAGCTCTGTGTAACTAATTCAGTGGATAATTTCTTTGTTCATCTACTTGACATACAAGTACAAGTATAAAAAGTATACCACTTTTTACTTGAAATTCTTTTATAGAGACACCCCTGACACAGGTTGGGTCTATTACCATTAGCAGTGAGGGAGAAAAGGTGTTGGGTCCTATTCATTTGGGTAATTTTGGGAAGGGTCTATGGAAGTGAAGTTTCCCATTAGATTGGATTGTTGGAAACTGGGGCAATTCCATCATTTGATATCTTAATACACAGAAGGCAAGACTAAAGCAGAGGAAAAGCTATAATTGGTGAAGTAGCAGCAGTCACTTTAATGAGTTAGGAAGATATTTGGTATTTTGTGTTAAGTGAACTTGTCTGAAATGGATGTTCTGTGAGGTTTTTTATGTCCAGGAAAACAGTATGTTTTAGCTGTTAACATCAGATTGGTTTGGAATAACATTGAGATACAGGTATAAGCATCAGATCAGTTCCTGAACTGCAGAGCTTCTGTTTTTTCCTTCTCAGTCCTCACTTTTGGCCAAGGGCGGATGATGTTGGGCTGCAGAGCATTGGTTTATGGGTCACACACACCTTCACTATTGCTGAGATTTTGTTGATTAGGATCGGAGGAATGGCCATTCAGTGTAGTCCGTACTTGAGCCAGGTTTATAATCTTTTCTCCTGTTGTAAGATGAGTGGTTGAACCATCTGATGTAACAGTGGGTGTTAAATCACAGTAAGACTCCTGAAGTGGTACATACCTGACTGTAACACCCAAGTCTTGTAGTTTCCCTCCTACTTCTTTGTCCATTTTCTAACTCATCCCTTACCATCCCCATACTAATCCTCTTCAAAGACTTATTTTACCATCTACCAGATGGCCCAATTTGATGGCCAGTATTTTAACCTTTTAAATCTCAAATGATGGGTCCTCATTCTCTACAGTAGTTAGTACTATAATGTTATCATGAATATTGAATTAGTGATTGTAAGCCTTACTTCTAGGGGAAGTACAGTGGTAGGTTCCTGTGAGTCTTTAGTCACAACATTTTCATAGTTGATCAGCTCATAACCGTGTTTTATCTGTATTTCTGTTTAAAGACTCTTATTTAATCTGTTGATTCATTCACACTGCTCATGGCCAGCAGTACTGTCTTCATACTTGAAAGAATCTTATCTAATACATGTATTTTTTTTGGAAGATAACATCACAGCCTTCTTGTACTTGGGAACACTAGACAGTACTTCACTGTGCTTGGGGTTCATTTTAAACAAAAAAATTACTAACTGAAAGCACAAACATGCCAAAGATGTGGCAATACATAGAGAAGAGGATACTACTCTTCACAGTACGTGAGCTGAAACAAGAAGGCATTTACTCTTCTAATTAGGATTGATTGTATGTCCATTTTTCTTCTTCCATTGATTGTCATACCGATTCTGGCTACCATCATTTCTCACTTAGACTGCTACACTAACTCTCCTAATTGTTCTCCATTCAGTTTGGTTGAATGAAGGATGGTTCTCTCCAAACTCTTACCATAGTGTATGTAACTGGAGTTATGTTTCTGAAATGCACATTTAATCATTTTCGTATTCTCCCCATCTCTTCCTCAGGTGCTTTTCAGTAGCTTTTCATTGCTTTTAAAATACAGATTAAAATCCTAATAAGACCCCCAAATCTCTTTAATCTCTTGGCCTTTGCTTACTTTGCCATCCCCCTGCGCCTGCTTCAGATCTCAGTCTTCCCTGGTGCACAACCCACAATGCAGTCAACATCAGGTTCCTTTGTTATACGATTGAGTTTTCTTTGTGCCATATTCCTTTCCTTCCCTTCTTAGGGAAGACAATTTATTCCTGTTCATAATTACATATTTAATTACCCCATATATGTAGTGTTTTAAATTAAAATGTCTCTGTTTGACTGCATTGTAAGCTTGAGACCACAGAACTGTATGCTTTTACCATCTCTTGTTTACACAAGGCCTAGCATAGTACTTGATACATAATAGGTTCTCACTACATAGCCAATGAGTGTATAAGACCTTTCTTATCCTGACCTCAACCTACATTTCCATCTTCTTCCTGTTAGGTTTCTTTCCATCTACTTATGTCCCAGTCATTCTTAACTGCTTCTTAGCCCTTCACTCTAAAATGTGTGGCCACTTAGCATTGCTGTTGCTGCTACCAACCCCACCCCCACCCTAACAGACAAAAATAAAAACTTAAAATCCTAACCAGCTTTCCCCATGCAAAACCACCTGTTACTCCTTTTAGATCCAAACTAATCATCCATTCTTCGGTGTGATCATTGTCAAATGTCCTTGTGTATTTTTCAAAATCTAAGATTGAGATTTGTCCATTTACCTGTCTGCCATATTAGATTAAAAGGTTAAGAGGAAAGGACTGAGTCTGTTTTATCATCTTTGCTCTTAGCACCATGCCTAAAACAGTAAATGCTTAAGAGACATTTTGCAGGTTGTCTTTTGACTCTGCCATGGACAGCTTTTAAGCTGGTCAAACATCTTCTAAGATGATTTATATGCAAATTTTTATATTAAATTAATGGAAGAAATTCTTAGAACTTCCTGGCTTTGGGGTCACCATAAGAAGTAACTCTTTGTATAATAATATTATTTCAATCTGTTTTTTCTCATTTAAAAAATTGCCTGTTGCTAATTTTAGTGGTGTTCATTTCAACTTTTTAAAAAATGTTTAACCATTTATCATAGATTTTTTAAATTAAACTACTACTGAAGGTAGTCTCAATATGGATTTGACATTTCTGTATGTAACATAAGATACTACACTTACTCAAATTGGATCTGGTTCAAATACAGGAGAAAGGCATTAAGTAATTGTTTTTTAAGTAAGGTTATTTTAATAAGAGAAGAACCAAGAATTATGGGAAGAATTCATTTGGTCTTTAAATAGGTTTGAGGGGCTTTATTTCAATGTGATTATATATTAATCCAAGAAAGTTCCTTTAAGACAGTTGTCTGGTGAGATATATGAGAGAAAATCTGAACATCTATTTACCTTATTTTTGTCTCTGGTTAACCCTTTCATTTAAAGCTGAGATTAGACAGTTGATCACTGGCTTCTTTGTCAGACTATTCAGTATTAAACATGTCTTTGGTAGTAGTTTTTGAGGGGGACTGAATGTCAGATGGAATGATATTTTAGAATCACTTCTTCATCATTTTGAAAATACACCTGATATCTTGTGATGGGAGTTGGGGTAGAGGTGAGAATTTGTATTTTTGAAGGTTTCTCAGTAATTTTCCATCACCCCCCAAGTCACCCAATATTATACAAGAAGGTATTCTTAATGTCTGTAGTTAAAGGCTTCCTAGATAAAACATTCAAATTGCATGCAAAGAAAAAATAAAGAGCAGCTTTTCTCCTTCTAAAAGCAATGATGCTACTAATTAGAATGAAAGAGCACTCATTGTAGGTCCTGTCAGTAACTTAAAACAGGACTAAGCTGGGGAGAATCTTTTTTTTTAATTAATGCTTAAAAACATATAGTTATCAATAAATTTAATTTCTTGATAGGTTTATGGCTACAAATGATTTGATGACAGAACTGCAGAAAGATTCCATCAAGTTGGATGATGATAGTGAAAGGAAAGTAGTGAAAATGATTTTGAAGTTACTGGAAGATAAAAATGGAGAGGTACAGAATTTAGCCGTCAAATGGTAAGTGTTGTTACTTGCTTCCCACCTCCACCACCCCATTAAAAAACTTAGTGTAGTAGTTGGTGAATTATCTTAATTTTGTGCCCTATATCTTTCTGTAGTTTTCTTTAAAATTTGCAGGTGAGTGGGGTTTAATGTTTGTTACGTGGTACATATACACTTCTTAAAGTTTCTATATTGACTAGATGTAGCCTTTTATGGTGTTTTATTTATTTATTTTATTTAAAAAAAATATGTTTAATGTTTATTTTTGAGAGAGACACACACAGAATGCTAGTGGGGGGCGGGCAGATAAAGAAGGGGAGACACAGAATCCGAAGCAAGCTCCAGGCTCTCAGCTGTCTGAGATGCGGGGTTCAAAACTCCTAGATCATGAGATCGTGACCTGAGCCAGTCAGACACTTAACCGATTGAACCACCCAGGCACCCCTATTTATTTATTTTTAAAATTTATTTATTTTGAGAGAGAGTGGGGGAGGGGCAGAGAGACTGGGAGGGAGAGAGAATTCCAAGCAGGCTCTGCACTGTTGGCATGGAGCCCAATATGGGGTTCAAACTCATGAACCATGGGATCATGACCAGAGCTGAAGTTGGATGCTAAACTGCTGAGCCACCCAGTTTAGCATCCTATGGTATTTTAATTTGCATGAAATATAAATCGGAAGCTTCAGAAAGAGTAGTTCTTTCACTTGTTTGGCCTGATTTTTTTTTAGCTGCGGTACAAGGCCTTCTTATGTCTATTCATCTCTATGAAAAGTTAAGAACCAATGGTTAAGGGAAGTAAAATAATAAGACTTTGTAACAACTAGCATCAGTTATAAAACCATAGTTCAAATTAACACTGATGACAGAGGACTTAAAAAGAATTGCTCCTAAAAATTGTGGGAATTCCAATTGTCTTTGTGTACAGTGCAATAGGAGCATCTTATTGAGCGTGATATTGACAGTTTGACTTTTTAATGAATCAAGTGCAGAGTTCTAAGTAAATTTTACTAAGTTGTTTCATTTATGCATAATCAAATACTTGAACACCTTAATTCACATAGCAAGTTATTAGAAAATATAACCGTTAGTTTCATATCACAAATTACAAAATTTCATTATTTTCTATGTCCTATGATAATTAGGTATCGGTTTAAATAAAGCATTGTCTCATGATACCTTTTTTATTGCACTTTATTTGCAAAGATTTTAAGTTTGTTTTAGGCTAAGCTGTTGCATACTTGCTATAAAAACAGGTGAAAATGTGAGAAATCATTGGTCATCATAGAACTTCGAGACATGCAGTACAATTTTCTTTAACTTGAGACATTTGCAAGTTTAAAATAAAATGTCTTCAGAAGATAAGACGCAGAATAATACAAATGAGTATGATTTACTGTAATGATTATTTTTTGTCTTTTATTGTTTTCGCCTGTGCTTACAAAATTGAATTCTGTTCAAAATATATGCTGAGCATTTACCAGCTTTTAAAAGTAGTCTTTGTCGGGCACCTGGGTGGCTCAGTTGGTTAAGCGACCGACTTCAGCTCAGGTCATGATCTCCTAGTCTGTGAGTTCGAACCCGCATCAGGCTGTGTGTGGATAGCTCAGAGCCTGGAGCCTACTTTGGATTCTGTGTCTCCTTCTCTCTCTGCCCCTCCCATGTACATGCTCTGTCTGTCTGTCTCAAAATTTAAAAAAAAAAAAAAAAAAAAAAATATATATATATATATATATATATATATTTAAAAAAGCAAAAGTAGTCTTTGTCTCAGATTGAGAGTTGTGAGGTACCATAGCTCTTACTTGCATGTATCATTAGGAACCTGAGCTTTTGATCTTTTGAAGACCTTTTATACTTAACAGGTTGGGGGAAGAAATGACTTATATTCAAGAAAAAAGAAAGGAGTTAAGATCTAAACAAAAGTAATATAGTAGGAGATAAAACCCAAGGGCTGATTCTTGGGAGAGGGAAAATCGCTGTAGATAGATAAATTACTAAGTAGCCTTATCAAGAAATTGGGAAAATTGTCAAAAGAACCTATCACCCAAAAGAAACTCCGGCCCAGAAATCTTTCACGCAAGTTTTTGAAACCTCAAAGAACAGATAATTCCAGTACAGAGAGTTCTAGGTCTGTTCCCAGAACACGAAGTATGAAAACTTTCCAGTCTTTTATTTAAACCCAACTATTGATAACAAATCCTGACTGAAGATAATACTAAAAAAGAAAACTACAGACCATTTAAATGTTGAAAGTATAATCCAACAATACAGTAAGTGTAATGTACCATGACCAAGTGAGATCAATCCCAGGAATATGAGGAAAATTCAATATTATGTGTTTTATCAATATATTTCATCATGTTAATAGATAAGAGGAAGAAAACACAGTTGTCAATTGATGATTAAAAACAACAACACAAAACACCACATTCAGTTAGGCTACTTAGTGTAATTAGAGGAGTGAAACACCTTCCGGAGACCAGTATCATACTTAATATGTCATTGGAGTAAAGAACAGGTCAGGGATACTTTATCTCACTGGGGAAAATTCACTACCTGTTCCAAGGGAAACATTTAGTAACATGGACTTGACAAGACCTTTTTAACATTACAAGTACACAAATATACACACTCATGCCTCAGCCCAAAAGTCAATAAATTACCAGAAACCTTTACGCTAAAGTCAGGAACAAGGCAAAGATGTGTCTCTATCTTCTCTTTGAAGGTATTAGCCACTGTAGGACAAGGGGGAATAAAACTGGACTCCTAAGGATTGAAAGACTTACATGGAAATAATCAAGACTCAAGAAAAAAAATGTAATGCAAACAGGAAGAATTCAGTGAAGTAATAGGATGTGAAAGTAATGAACAAGAATCTGTAGCTTTCATATACTCAAGTAGTAACCAGTTGGAATATCTCATGGAATCAAATGTCCATTTATTACAGGAATAGAAAGACAAAATCCTAGGAATTAAATGTAACAAGAAATGTTACAATGGTGACCTTGAGTAAGGATATTGTATGGTATGTGTAAGGTTATAGTTTTATGTTTTTCAAAACTTAAGGAAAACTTTAAAATATTATTGACCCCTGACAAAAAAGTACTTGGAACAAATGAAAAGACATCCTGTGCCCTTGGATAGGATAACTCAGCAAAGTTGCTGGTTCTCTCCATGCTTAGTGCTAATGCAATTGTAAAAATCAGTTATTTATACAAGCTAGACGAGCTGGTTCTACAGTATATTTTAATAAATATAGATTTAAAAAAATTTTTTTAACATTTATTTTTGAGAGCGAGTGAGAGAGAGCACGAGATGGGGAGGGGCAGAGAGAGAGGGAGACAGAGAATCTGAAGCAGGCTCCAGGCTCTGAGCTGTCAGCACAGAGCCCGATGTGGGGCTCAAACTCATGAACTATGAGATTACGACCTGAGCCGGAGTCGGACACTTAACCAACTGAGCCTGAATGCCCCATTTTAAAGTATATTTTGATGGGAGAGAGAAGAGGGCAGATATTTGCCAAGAAAAGTGTGAAAAAGTATACTAATTGCTGAAGTTGGAGAGTTATTGCTTAACTCCACTAGATATGAAGAGACTATTTTGTTTCTCTAATCAAAGTAGTGAGGCCTTAATGGACAAATGCAGTAAAATAGAATAGAAACTACATGATGTAAAGTTGAACTTTTTTTTTTTAAAGACTGGAAAAACATTTGAAAAAGATAAAATTGTATCCTTACTTCACATACAACATCCCTACTTAAGGTCACCATTATTTTGTTCACCTTAAATTAGTTTTGCCTGTTTTAGCACTTCATATAAATGAGGTTACACAGTAGATCCTCTTTTGTGTCTAGCTGTTTTCACAGGTGTGAGGTTCATCCATGTTGAGTGTATTAGTATTTCTTTACTTTTTATTACTGATTAGTCCATTGATACCTGTCTATTTATGTATTTGGTTTCTTTTTAGGGTTTGGCTATTTTGAATAGACATAAAATGAACATTCTTGCATGAGTCCTCTTTAGGATATGGGTCTTTCCTTATGGATAGATACCTAAGGATGAAATTCCTGTTGTCCATTTAGATTTTTAAGAAACTGCCCAATTTTTTCCCATAGTATTTGTATTATCTACACAAAAGTCCCAGTTGTCTTCACATTCTCCTCAGTGCTTGGTTTTGTCACTTTTTAATTTTAGCCATTCCAATAAATGTAAAGGTTTAGGGGTTTTTTGTTTGTTTTTTGTTTTTGTATAGAGGTAGTTTTAATTACATGTCCCTGACGACAGTGCTGTTTTGTGTTTGTTAGACTTTTTTTTTTTTTTTTGCTGGACTTTTCCCAATTTTTTAAATTGAGGTGGTCATTTTATTATCAGATTGTAGGAATCTTCATATACTCATATGTATATGTTATATTCATATATAGATATATTTTATAAATATTTTTCCCAATATGATAAAGTTACATTTTTTAATTGTAGTTTTAAATTTAGGTTTGTTTGATTTGATTTATAAATTAATTTTAACTTTCACAATAATTGTTTTCCCTGTCATAGGAAACCTTAGTTTACCCTTTGTTGCAACAATTTTCTCCTTTTTTTTTCTAAAAGTCTAAGAGTTTCAGCTTTTACTTTTAGACCTGTGATCTGTCTTGAATTAATTTTTGTGAAGTAGAAATTGAGGTTTTTTTCCTTAACATTTATTTTTGAGAGACAGATCCTGAGAAGGGGAGGGGCAGAGAGAGAGGGACACACAGAATCAGAAGCAGGCTTCAAGCTCTGAGCTGTCAGCACAGAGCCCGACACGAGGCTTGAACCCACAAAGATCATGACCTGAGCTGAAGTCAGAGGCTTAACCAACTGAGCCACCCAGGCGCCCCAGGAATTGAATTTTTAATTTAATTTTTTTAATGTTTATTTTTGAGAGAGAGAGAGATAAGTGTGAGTGGGGGAGGGGCAGAGAGAGGGAGACACAGATTGAAGCAGGCTCCAGTATCCAGGTTCCCAGGCGTCAGCACAGAGCCCAGCGCTTACTCAGGAACTGCAAAATCATGGCCTGAGCCAAAGTTGGATGTCTAACTGACTGAGCCAACCCAGGCGCCCCAAATCCTTTATTTTCATATGAATATCCAGTTGCTGAAGCACCATTTATTGAAAACACCTTCTTCTCCCTATTGAATTGCATTGATACCTTTGTCAAAAATCATTGACTATGAAAATGCAGGTTTAGTCCTCAACTCTGTTGTGTTTCTCTGTTGGTGTATTCTTTTGCCAGTGCAAAACTGTTAAGTTAGTGTAGTGTAGTGTATTAGTCAACCTTGCCACTGTTGACTTTTGGGCAGATAATTCTTTGTTGTGAGGAGCTATCCTTCGTCCCCTGTGTATTGTAGGATGTTTAGCAGCATCTTGGCCTTTAGCCACTATTTGCTAGTACTATTCATTCCTTCTTTCTCCAGGAGTAACCAAAAATGTCTCCAGATTTTGCCAGTTCTCTGTTGGGTGGGGGGAAGGGGTCATCAGTGAATATTCTCTTTCAGTTCTGATTTTGATAATTTGTATTTTCTCTTTTTTTCCCCTTCAATTCATCTAATTAGGGATTTACTTACTAAAGAACTGACTTTAAGGTTTATTAATTTTCTCTGTTTGTTGCCTATCATAGATTTCTTCTCTTTTACTATTTTCTTCTCACTTTTCTTCCTTTCTAATTTTTAAGCATTTAAAGGCATATATGTTCCTCTTATTACTTCTTGAGCTACATTCTATAAATTCTGGTGGTATCATTTAGTCTGAAATATATTTCTTTCAAGATTATGTTTTTAAATAATCTCTATACTCAGTGTGGGGCTTAACCTCACAGCCATGAGAACAAGAGTTGCTTGCTCTACTGAGTCAGCGCAGTGCCCCTAGTCTGAAATATGTTTAATTCAATGTGATTTTTTTGATCCATGGGTGATGAGAAGCAATTGTCAAATATTTGGAGGTTATCTAGGTGTTTATTTTTACTGGTATCTAATTTAATTCCATTTTAGTCATAGAGCTATACTCCTTAAATAAAATTTCACAATGTTTGTTTTGGTTTGTTTTGTCTACCTACTGAGGTTTTTTTTTTATGGTTCAGCATGTGGTATGCCTCTGTGAATGTCCCATCTATACTTGGAAGAAAGTATATTCTGCAGTAGTTGGGTATAATGTTTTGGAAAGGTAAAGGTAGTTGATAAGGTTCAAATTTATATCCTTTGTGATTTCTTTTGTTGTTGGTATTAAATATCGAGGAGTGTTTAAAATTTCCAACTATGATAGTTTATCTTTGACAGTCAGTTTTTGCTTCATGTATTTTAAAGCTATATGGCTTAAGTGCATACACATTTATGTCTTCTTGATGTTTGACCTCTTATAGGTATAGAATATTTCTCTTGAAATATACCATATTGTGAAATGTATTTTCTCTTATGTTAATATGGAAAAGCCACCATAGCTTTTTTTTTTACGCTTTTAAAAAATGTTTTACTTAATTTTGAGAGAGGGACAGAGAGAGAGCAAGAGAAAACAAGTAGGTGGGTAAGAGGCAGAGAGAGGGAGGTGCCTAGGGTCCGAAGCAGGGTCTGTACTGAGAGTAGTGAGTTGGATGTGGGGCTCGAACTCACAAATGGTGAGATCATAAGCTAAGCCAGTCAAGTGCTCAACGGACTGAGCCACCCAAGCACCCTGACCTCAGCTTTTTTAAGATTAGTGTTTGCATAGTGTATCTTTAAATTTTTCAGTTCAATCTGTTTTTATCTTTAAATGATGTGTCTTACAGACAGCAGATAGTGAATTCTTGCTTTTTTTTCTGATTCAGTTTCATAATTTTTGTCCTTTAATAGGAATGCTTATGTAGTCCATTGACATTTATTGTAAATATTTGATTTGGATTTAGGTGTGTGTTATTCTTATTTTGTTTTCATTGTTGTTCTGAGTTCTTTTTTTCTGCTTTTCAGTTAATCAAATATATTTTAAAAAAATGTTTATTTTGGAGGGAGAAAGAGAAAGAACAGCAGGGGAAGGGCAGAGAGAGGGAGACAGAATCCCAAGCTGGCTGTGCACTGCCAGCTCAAAGCCTGACTGGACGATCTCAGGACTGTGAGATCATGACCTGAACTGATCGGGGCGCCTGGGTGGCTCAGTTGGTTAAGCGTCCAGCTTCAGCTCAGGTCATGATCTCATGGTTCATGGGTTCAAGCCTCACATCAGGCTCTGTGCTGACAGCTAGCTCAGAGCCTGCAGCCTGCTTCAGAGTCTGTATTTCCCTGTCTCTTTGATTCTCCCTTGTTTGTACTGTCTGTGTCTCTCAAAGAAAAAAAAAATAAAAAACATTAAAAAAAAAAAACCCACCACACTTAAAAAAAAAAGAGCCAGTGATCAACTGACTGAGCCTCCCAGGTGCCCCTGGATTAATCAAATCTTTTATAGCACCAGTTCTCAAAGTTTGATTCAGGGGACCTTGGAACATCCTATGACCCTGAAAGTGTCAAAATTATCATGTGAATAATTCTAAAGTGTTATTTCCCTTTGACTCTTCATATTCTTATAACAGCATGGTTTAATTTTCCAGAGGTCACATGACATGTGATACCACCACAGACTGAATGCAAAATCAGAAAATGAGAATCCATTTTTTTTTAAGTGCAAACATAAAACAGTGCTATTATTCTCACTTTTTTTGAGAATATAGTTTATTTTCTTAACTTTTAGTTTTTAATATGGTAAACAGTGACGGATAAAATGCACATAAGGAAAAGCTCTTTGGGGTCTTTTATTGATTTTCAGTGCTAAAACCAAAAAGTTGAGAATTGTTACTCTAGGCTAGTCTATTAAAAGTTAACATTGTACCACTTGATATAAATTATATAAAAACCTTGCAGTATTTTTCATTTACTCTCTTCCTGTATTTGTGCTGTTTTTTAAATATATTTGTGGGAGCACCTGGGTGGCTCAGTCGGTTAACCTTCTGACTTCTGCTCAGGTCATGATCTCACAATTCACAAGTTCAAGCCTCATATCAGGCTCTGTGCTGACAGCTCAGAGGCTGGAGCCTGCTTTGGAACTGTGTCTCCCTCTCCCCTCTTCCCCTCCCCCCCCCAACCTCACGTGTGCTCTCTCTGTCTCTCAAAAATAAATAACATTTAAAAAAAAATAGATAAAATATATTTGTGTATGTGTTTCTATAATACAATATTATTTGTAGTTTGAAAAAAACTATATAGTCTTTTTTATTATTTTTTTTTAAATTTTTTATTTTTTATTTATTTTTGAGAGACAGAGTGTAAATAGGGGAGGAGCAGAGAGAGAAAGAGACACAGAATCTGAAGCAGGCTCCAGGCTCTGAGCTCACAGTCAGCACAGAGCCCGACGTGGGGCTCGAACCCACAAACCGTGAGATCATGACCTGAGTTGAAGTCAGACGCTCAACTGACTGAGCCACCTAGGCGCCCCCCCCCCTTTTTTTTTAAATTTTAAATTTATTTATTTATTGTTCGGTACTCTCTATACCCAGTGAGGGGCTTGAACTCATGAACTTGAAATCAAGAGTTGCATGCTGAGCCAACATGGAGCCCCATGTAGTCTTTTAAATAATAGCCTTTTATGTTTACACATATTTACATTTCTGGTGATCTTTGTAAATCTGAGTAACTATCTGACATAATTTTTCTTTAGCCTAAAGAACTTTTCTTTGGCAATTCTTGTTGTATAGGTTTGGTGGTGATACGTTTTCAGCTTTTATAACAAATTGTCTTCACAGTTTGAAGGAATAATTTCACTGGATTTGGAGTTCTAGATAAATCTTTTCTCTGGCTTTAGTACGTCGTTATCTGGCATTCAAATTGTTGTTTTCAAAAATACAGTTTTAGAGAGTTTACAACATTATTGCAGGAGAGTTCGTCTAACAAAACTATTGCCATTACCAGAAGCTAGAACTCTCTAAATTCCTTTTTGGAATACCTTTTATTTTCACTCTCAGTTTTTTCATTGTTTCACCTTAGATCTCTGCATATATGCTGTGTCTCTTTTGTCATTGCCATCATTTTGGATTGGACTGTTCTTGGGTTTCTCCAATCTTTCTAGTTTTTTTCTTCCTTCTCTTAATTCTCCAGATTGCACTGCCTTTGACTTCTAGTCAAGTAGTTGACAGCTAATTGAGTATCTGTATATGAAACATTGATCTGATATTTAACAAATTAAACTATTTTTATCATGTCACGGGTACTGGACAAAATGCATTGGCTCCTAATTTTACATTTAATTTGCTGGCCTAACTTTAAAGGTTCTCCGTAATGTCCTAGGGGCTTACTTTCCTGTTGTTTTTTATGTGCATTTTGTATCAAACATTTCTTTTCACCCCTCGTTTCTTTCAGTATGCATTTCACTTATTCTGGTCTCTGATCTTTCCATTTGAAATGCTCTTCTTTTCTAACAATATCCCATCAAAGCCCACTACCTAAAAATCTATCCCTTAGGTGCAGTCTCCTGTCCTGTAAATGCTAATAACATTGAATTAAAATTTTTTTTAAAGAAATTGTGCAGAATAGTGAATGCCTTCATTTCTCAAGTAGTTGTGTGAATTCCTTACTTTATCAGCCAGTGAGTGGTAAATATTTGGAGATAGGAGCCATATATTTCTTACTCAGTATAGTCTTGAAAACAGTGGCTCTTCAGTGAAAACTCATGCACCAAACATCTGCTATCTTCAATTCAATGGGAAGCATACAAAGGAAGAAATTTTCTCCATCTTCAATCAGTCGACCTGCATGCAAACCTATAATAATAGGATAAGGTACTAATATGGAAGGAATATACAAGGTTCTTTGGGAAGATAGAATAGTACTAACTCTTTGTAGCAGATTATGTGATGCTTTTAAAATTTAAACAAGAAAATAAGAGGAATGTAAAATTTTTTTGGTTCACAAGGTAGAGTTGGTGATAGATGATAGGAGGAAAGAAGGGTTATAATTGGTAAAGTGAAATACTGGATGGCATTGCTATTTCAGTTAAACTATAGAATCCCTTTTTATTGCTAAAAAATTGTATGTTTGAAGGGTTAGGGGCTGGTAAGCATCTGAAGTTTCATAATATGGTTAAAATCAGTGGGGAGACATTGGAAACCAACTAGGAGTTTATCAATCAAGATTTGTTTTAAATCCTTATTCATATACTATCTATGATATAGGCATAGTGTATTTGCTTTGTGCTGATAGTTGCTAGGCAGAAGAAATTAATGCTTTTACTTGTCTGTTTTTCTGTTTTTGTATTTAATGTAAATTAAAAACTTTATTTTCTATTTTATATTACAGTCTTGGCCCCTTAGTGAGTAAAGTGAAAGAATACCAAGTAGAGACAATTGTAGATACCCTCTGCACTAACATGCTTTCTGATAAAGAACAACTTCGAGATATTTCAAGTATTGGCCTTAAAACAGTAATTGGAGAACTTCCTCCAGCTTCCAGTGGTAAGCAAGAGCACCATTTTCTTCCTAGTTCCTTTTTACTTGGAGGTGTTTGCCCTCCGCCTTTTTTCCTCCTGGTCCGGGAGGGAGAGCAGTGCCTATCAAAAAGTCTTTGTAAAGATCTCATTGAACAATTAAGGGGGGAAAAACGTCCCGAGTCCTATTTTTGCTTAAAAGTAAATTCAGTTTTCAGTTTTAGATGAATATTATTTTGATTGAATTTAAATATCTTGTAGGAATAGCAAGATTTTATATTGTTGTACCTACTGTGACTACAGAATAGAGTTAATGCCAACCTATGCAGTGAGAGAAAAGATAACCAAAATTTTGAGTTACTTTTGATTAGCTCTCTATTTTCAGGATTAATTTTGCTTTGTATCAAAATTTATTATGTGTAATACTTAACACTGTTAAAACAGCTGTGAAATAGTTCAGAAGTTTACTAGTATCTTTGTGGCTGAATCTACAGTTGCTTTGGTAATTTAAAACTATAATTTATGAATTTGTCAATTAGATTTTGGTCTCTGGCACAGTTATTTAGGTAATGCAACTTTTAGAATTGGTTTTGACTGCTAAGCTATCAGCTAAAATAGGCAGGCTAAAGTTTTTGATGGTCTCAGATTCACAGATGGGGTGAAATTATTACCTCTCTATTTCATGGAAAGATGTAGACTGGTAATGTAGTCTAAGTATGTAGTTTTAACTCATTTACTTAACAAATATTTATTAATCTTTTGCTATGCTACCTACTATGCTAGATGATTTGTGTATATTATTTCAGTTAGTCTAAGCATCAGGCATATGGGAGGTCTTAATATGCCTAGTTTATTGCTGAAGGAACTGAAAATTCAGAAAGATTAGGTTAATTTACCCAAAGTTTTGATTACCTGTTTGGGTGAAAATTCAAATCCTCCATTATCTTTTAATCCAAAGCTGATGCTTTTTCTACTGTATCTTACCAATGTTACTTTATTCTTATTATTTCAATAAAATAGCTCTTGTGTATTAGTTACACTGATAATCATCCTTATATATTTTCTCTCACTGAAACACTTGTTTTTAGTTGATTTCTGGTTCTAACAAGAATTCTACTGTTTAGATTATTTCTTGTTCCTTTTTTTTTTTTCTTCTTCCCCTTGCCAGTAACAACACGAATCTACTTCGGAATAGTAATAACCTTGATTTATGAGTTCTTTGGAACAGCATTTCTACTTCAAATGAAGTTTTGGGATCTTTGGATTGGAACAGGAAGGATTTTATGTTAGGTTATAGCGCGCGTGCTCTCTCTCTCTCTCTCTCTTTTAAGAGTCCATGTTAGGTGTTGGAGATCAGGATATTTTTAGTTCACAGAAATTTTAGAATCTAGGTTCCTAGTAAAGAGTATTCAAGTAGAAGAATAATCATTTCTGCTTTGCAGTCTAGAGGTGCAGACACTATAGCCATCCCTGGTTAGTCAGCAGTCATGTCTGTAACGTAGAAATAGTTGTCCAGGAGAATCTAGTGAATTGATAATGTGTTACCTATGTCCTGTAGCCTTCAGCAGTTATTATCTCTTATCCTTCTTTATGTCTGTTATCTTATTGAAAAACTATATTCATATTTTTCTGACCTGAATCCCTTGAATCAGTCTGGATTATAATCAAGTTTTGAGTTGTTGAATATCTGGTAACCACCATAAATACAAGGTGGAATCAGTATACTTGCCTTGAAATTATTACTGGTTTATTATTTATGCAGGCTCTGCATTAGCTGCTAATGTATGTAAAAAGATTACTGGACGACTTACCAGTGCCATAGCAAAGCAGGAAGATGTCTCTGTTCAGCTAGAAGCTTTGGATATTATGGCTGATATGTTGAGCAGGTAAACATGCCTATGATTTGTATTACTTGTAATGCGAAAACTATGTGCATTTATTAAAACCTTTTTTGATAAATATAGTAAAACTTGGCCTAAAATTGTTTGTGTTTATTACTGTTTTTAAATTGTTCATGTGTAAATTGTGGCTGTTTTATAGGTATGTGGGTAGGGGTAAGAGGAGAACTAAGCTAATTATATTTATCATGTAATATTGCACAGCAAGCATTTTTTGTAGTTTTGAAAAGTAATTAAGATTTGTGATTTGAATATTTCATCACAGTTTTCATGTTATGTTTTATTCTTATATTTTTGAATACAGTGATCTATTTAGATAAGAGATGTGCTGGTAGAATAGCACATTTTCTGGTTAAAATAATGCTGGTATAAATTTTAGCAACCATGATTATACTTGCATGTTTTGGGAGAAGGGAGCCTAACTTTGTACATTTGTTCCTTGTTTGCTTTTCTCTGAGAGTCAAACTTGGGAAGAGAGGAAGATCTAAGCAACTCCTAGGGGGAAAATACCTTAAAAGGCCTGGCAGTTTCATTTTGTCCCTAATTCTCCAAATCATTTCATGCTCATTGTATCTTGTTTTTGCCTGATGCACTGCAACTTGAAACTAAAGTGCTTTCATATGGTGCCTGTTTATAGTGAAAGGTTAGAGCAGTCATCCTGGCCCACACAAGAGCTTATATGGTACTGTGGGAGATAAGGGCAAAAAGGATTACAGTGTAAGACTGAATGGGACTAAATACGGAAACTGTTAGTGAGTTTTGGGGTTTAAAATGGAAGATTCCAAGAAAGAGTGCATTTGAATTTAATTTTGAAGAATGAATAGGACACTGGTTTATGTGCCCAGGCTTAAAGTATATTAGTATAAGCAGTCTTGGAGTTGGGAAACATTGTATTCTCATTTTCCATCATATATAAAATGAATAGAAAAGTGGTAGTAAGTCATTTTCATAGGTTGTGGTTATGTTGAAGAGGGTCAGGGATTTGTACTTAATTTGGTTAAGTAGTAACTATTCAGTTAGACTTTTTGTCCTGTGACTGGATCAGTGTCCTGGCACATACAAGATTAACTGCTAGTGACTCCCTGAGCTGCGCATGTGAAATGATTTGGAAGAAAGGGTTGGACCACAAGATCAGTGCAACTTCCTGTATAGAGGTGTTGAGGAAGGACAATAGGGCGCAGGGGTAGTCAAGAGATGCTGAGGTTTTGAGTGTTGTGAACTCCCAGAAAGCTATAATAGAGAAAAAGCTATTAATAGAGAAAATAATTAGAAATCTGGGAGGGGGGAAAGGGACAAGACTGTTGATTTTTTTCATGTATTCTCAAGCTTGTTGGTTGGATATCTTCTAGATAGGGATACAGTTCTGGATTCCAGGAGAGAATTTTGGGATACACATTTCAAAACTGCATTTACTTAACTTTTTATTTTTAGTTGGATTGATAGAGTAAGAATTTAGTTTTCCTTTAATCCTAAATTGGGATTAGCGCCTTCTAATTTTTCACTTTTTGAAGACTTTGGGGTCAGAGGCCAGATATTTAAGTGGTGCTCAAACATCTTGAATTTATTTATTGTTTTCTTTTTTATTTTACTTTAAGGCAAGGAGGACTTCTTGTTAATTTCCATCCTTCGATTCTGACCTGTCTGCTCCCCCAGTTGACCAGCCCTAGACTTGCAGTGAGGAAGAGAACCATTATTGCTCTTGGCCATCTGGTTATGAGCTGTGGAAATATAGTTTTTGTAGATCTTATTGAACACCTGTTGTCAGAATTGTCCAAAAATGATTCCATGTCAACAACAAGAACCTATATACAATGTATTGCTGCAATTAGTAGGCAAGCCGGTCATAGAATAGGTAAGAAATACTTAAATACTTCAAAATTTTCTTTGAATAAAAAAATGAATATTTTTAAGAATGAGTATGCTTTTCTTAGGTGAATACCTTGAGAAGATAATTCCTTTGGTGGTAAAATTTTGCAATGTAGATGACGATGAATTAAGAGAGTATTGCATTCAAGCCTTTGAGTCATTTGTGAGAAGGTAAGTTTTAAGATCTCTATTTTTCAAATAAAAATTTTCCCTTAGAGTAATGATTAAGCTCTAGATTAGGAAGGTGTGGAGAAATGGATTGTTTTATTGACAGGATTTGAGTTTTGGATTTCAGATGTGTCTTGGTTAAATTTTATTAAACTGATAATACAGTATTTGAAGTGGATAGCATCTTATTTTCATAATACAGTCTTTATTTTGAAATGTTTCCATTTCATTGTTAGGACTTGAAAGAATTTAGAAAGTCATTTATCATTGTCTTCTGGTTTAATTTGGTAATGTAGTTACTATCCTAAAGAGTATTAGGGTAAATTAATTATCTGGCCAAAAATCTATAGTGAGTTTTATATCTTTTCAACAATTGTTGAGGTTTATCACATCCATTTTGCTAGGACAGTGAGTCTCAATTTGGAAACCTTGGTTCTAAGACTAAAATCTGCATTTATGTACTAGAGGGCCATACTGGCTAAGTAGCCTTTTTTGTTGTTGTTGTTGTTGTTGTTTCTGTCCTTTTAATTAATTATTCTTTTATTGTGAGACATTTGTATGTTCTGTCTCTCAGACCATATAGCTAGGGCTAGAACACATAGCGTAGAGTTAGAAGACCAAGCCTAGAAGAGTATGCACTGGTAGTTTTACAAATAGTCGTAGTTGCAAGCAAGCATGTTCCCTTGGACTTGGGCCTCTGGTCATATGTTCAGAAGATAGATTATAGATATATGGATTTCTCTCTATCCACCCTACATTAATGATAATATATCATTTATTGTAAGAATCATCCTGATTTCAGAGATGTTAAAATGTGAGGGGGAAAGTTCATCGTAATATTATATGTAATTTGAGAAGTAAATTTTTTAAAATGTCGAGTCATTGGTATTGAAAAGGCAAGGGACCACTTTTCCTGTGTTATGTTAAGGGGAAGAAAGAAATCTGGTACTGTGTCAAATGTTGAGTGAAGAAGAACATAATTATTTAAGGTAGCTTTTATTTTTTTCTTCAGATGTCCTAAGGAAGTATATCCTCATGTTTCTACCATTATAAATATTTGTCTTAAATATCTTACTTATGATCCAAATTATAATTATGATGATGAAGATGAAGATGAAAATGCCATGGATGCAGATGGTGGTGATGATGATGACCAAGGTATTTCAAATTATATAGAAGGAATTTGTTAAAATTTCATGAAAGACCCAGTGTTATTGATGGAGAAGATTCTTACCCCCAAATTGTGCCATTTATTTATAATAGTGAAACTGGAAATGACCTCAATATTTAACAATAGCAAGTTGATTATATAAATTATGGGGCACCTATGTATTAAACTGCTATGCAACATTTTCATAGTCCTGTAAGGTACTTATTAATACGTTTGTGGAAAAGTGGGACAAAATTTATGTCCCAGTTTTATTTTTTGAAAATATACAGAGAAAAAAATGTTAGTATTTTTCTCTTAGCTCGCAATATAAATGATTTTTGTGTTTTTTTGTTTTGCTTTGTTTTTATTTTCATTCTTTATTCAAATTTTCTACAAAGAGATTTGGTAAGGAGGGAAATGTTACTTTGAACTGTACTGTAGATATACATATTCAGCAGTTTGGTTGGTTTTATAAATACTTTCATGAAAAATCCTAAATACTATTTGAGGCTCCATTTAACTTTCATGAATAATCTAAACATTTCTCAGGCTCCTAAGATTGATGTCCTCATGCTATGATTTGTAGTATTTATTCTGGAAAGGAATGTCACTTTTAAGGACATAGAAGATATTTGTGTTAAGTTGTTTCTGCTAGTATTAAAAGAATCATAGTGGAGATAATTAAATGAGTAAGTTACGAGGTATATGGGTTGGTGGATTTTGTGATGGTTTTCATAGTTGTAAGTTTGCTTCTTTGAATTTATGTTCCCCTTAAGTCTATAATTTCATTTGTTTTTTAAAAAAAAAAACAGCAATAACTACAAAAATTCACTCTTAACCCAGTATTACACTGGCAGCTAATACCCAGTTTTTCTTACAACAAAACTCAAAAGAACACCCCAATTCCTTTTTTCTTCTTTCTTAAGTCTAGTCTTCAGTGATGGACAGGATCGCCAGTTATCTCAAATGTCTGCCTGGTACTCAGTTCAGCAGCACTTCTTTAACCTTCAGGATACCACACTCTCCTGGCTATAGTCCTGTTTTTGTGATTGTTCCTTCTCAGTCTCTGTGCTGGTTGCTCTTCATAATCCTGACCGCTAAACTTCAGAGTATTCCAGGGCTTAGACTTCTCTGTGATACCCATATTCTTGTTAATCTTACCCAGTCTCCTGGGTTTTATATCATTATGCTGAAAACCCAAATTTTTCTTTATTCCAGATCTTTCCTGTGAATTTTAAGTTCATATATATGTCTGCTTAATTGATTCACTGCTTAGATGTATAAAATATTTCTCCCCACTTTTCCCCCATCTTCTGCCTAACCAGTTTCTTCTTTAGCCTTTTCCATATTAGGACCTTCATCTTAGTTTTCTCAGGCCAAAAACTTTGAGGTTGTACCTAATTACTTTGTATTGTATATCCCCTTCATTCAGTCTCTAATCTCGGGGCTTTCCCGCTTATTTATTCCTCCTCAGTGTTTTTATTTTCATTGTATTTAATCTCTTTTGACATATTTAATTATATTCCATGTCTAGGATGTAAGTTTCATTAAGACAACTTTCATCTATTGACTGCTTTATCCCAGTGCCTAGGGTAGTGCTTGACACACAGTAGGCACTCAGTAAATGTGTTGTATTAATGAAGGGAGTATAAAAGGAGAATATCCTTGGAAAAAAGCAGTAGCAATATATATTCCAAGTTTTGATTGAGTTTTTAGTGTGCCAAGTTACTTATGTTGAATAACTAACCTAGTCCTTTAGCTGTTACATCAGTTTGCATGGGTTATATCTATTAACTTTCTTTGCACCATAGTACTGTAATATAAAAAGCACTGTAACTTTGGTGATTAGGCTATTTAATGTTTTAATAACCCTTTTTTTCAATAAAGTATATTTCTACAACATAATTCCCGTGGTTGCCTTGGGGAAAACTTCATTTACTTGTTTGCTTATGAATAGTCTATTTTGATGTAGTACCTTTTAGTTTTTACTCAAATATGTATTTGCTAATAAGTCATATATATGCCTTGGGTATAGTAGTATTTGGTGGGCTTTTCCTATAATATGCTAAAATGAAATTAGGTAAACCTCTGGGCTTTAGAAAACTTTAATCCGAGGATTTTGTAAGGCATAGCTGACTGCATTTAGCTGTCACTAAACTAACGGGAATATAAACCAACGGAGAGATGACATCTTTCCCCCTCACTGAGGAATCAGCATGTCAAGGCTATCATCTTACCTAAGAATAACAAAATTATTGTTAATTTTAGACTGTCCTAAGAACTGCTAGTATTTTCGCCATCCTCCTGACTTATTTTTGCCCAACTTCAGTCTGATAGTGTAAGAAAGAAATAATTTTCAGAGATTTCACACACATCACATATGTACATAATGAAGCATACATACTTGGAATGCTTATTTTAAGGTTTAACAGGAATTTGGAGAAGATGCTGTTTTTACATGGGCTTTGTTGTTGAAGAATTTTCTTGTAATTGAGAAAGTATTGTTTCTTTAAACTATGTTATGAGAATACATTGAAAGGTTAAAAATATACATATTTTTTCCTAATAGCCCATCAATAAATGTAGTGAAAACCCTTGTAATCCCAAAGAAAGCTTATTTCTGGATTCTTTTTCTCTCTAGTCATATTTCCTGGTTTATCTTAGTAACTCCTTCCTTAATTGATTGATTTTCCTATAGTGTCCAGTGAATCCTTTGAACTATTCATATTGTTTAAAAGGTTGGGGTGAGAGATTTAAGATTTTACAAATATTTATTTTGGAAAGAAGTTTAATGTGTTAATAATTTAAAAAATGATTTTAAATGATTTAAGCTGCTCATTACCCATAATAAGTGAGAAGATGATTAAAGATGATTAACAAGTTAAAAACAATTATGATTTTCTTTAGAGGTTAATTTATATGTAATTTGGTATAATTTCTATCTGTTTAAGTACTTGCCCTTTTAAAATTTGCTGTACTTTAGTGAAAAGTCATAAAACTCTTACTTTGAGTATTGATTCACTTTCTGTATTAAGTGAGAAACTTTTCCTACAATTAAGCTTGTTAACATTAAAACTTCTGTCTAGGGAGTGACGATGAATACAGTGATGACGACGACATGAGCTGGAAAGTGAGGCGTGCGGCCGCCAAGTGCTTGGATGCTGTAGTCAGCACAAGGCATGAGATGCTTCCAGAATTCTACAAGACTGTCTCTCCTGCACTGATATCCAGATTTAAAGAACGTGAAGAGAATGTAAAGGCAGATGTTTTTCATGCGTACCTTTCTCTTTTGAAGCAAACTCGTCCTGTACAAAGCTGGCTGTGTGACCCTGATGCTATGGAGCAGGGAGAAACACCTCTAACGATGCTTCAGAGTCAGGTCAGTTTAAAAGTATGATTGAAAGTCACGCTCATAAATATGATTTTATAAAACTGGGTTTTTATATGGAAATGTGAGTCCCAGAATATCTTCAGAGAAGCAGAGTTTTGGGAGAGAGAGCTATGTATATATATGTGTATATATATGAACTTATGTATATTCATTCATACCATATTTCTTCTAGTTTATTCTGACTGAGGCATTCTTGATTTATTAAACTATTAAAATAATTTTAAGATTTAGTAAAATAACCTTGCTGCTTGTAGCTACCTTTTGAAGTAAGGTCCATAAGTTCATTGTGAGAGCAAACTAGAAGCGGAAACAAAGACCCATGTTAACAGAGAAAGCTTAGAACTGTGGGGTCACACTATGTGTGTTCATATCTTGCTTCACTCCTGATTTAGCTGTGTGATCCTGGACAAGGTAGTCATTTTTTTAAACCTCATTTTTCTCACTCGTAATAACGGTTTACTTAGAATTATCTACCCAAGGAAGTGAGAGATGAGATGATCTATGTATGTAAACTTTCAATGTAGCGGCTTGCACGTAATAAGTACTTATGGATTTTATTAACCAGAGCTGGCATAGATACTTTTGCTTGAGGATATTTTTTCTAAGATTCTAAGATTAGAGTTATAGCTCCTATTTACAGAATGTTCGGTGCATGCTAGGCACTTTCCTGTCTTATATTTAATCCCTACAGCAGCCCAATGGCATACATATTTGTTCATTTTTGTAAATTATAAAACAGATGTTGAGAGGGACTGAACAACAAAACTATAGGGATGTACATACCATATCTATCTTGCTTTCAAATAGTACAAATTAACAAAATAAAATCCTGGTGAACTTAAAGGTGAATATTCAAGAATGCACTATACAAGGAAACTAGATAAAGTGTATGGAGGACATAAGCCATTAAATAAATGTATAGAAGTCAGGTAAAATCATGGGAAATTCTGATGATTTGACAAATTAGGTTGTTGTCTTTTGTCTCTAGCCCTCAGATCACTGTTTGACATGGTATGTGTCTGTGTGTATCCTCGCATCCATAAAATTAGCAAATACCCTGTTTATGTTTTGCCAGATAACAAAACATTACAAAGTTTAGAAGCAGATGTCTGTGAATCATAACCTTGCTGCTTGTAGATACATTTTGACGTGAGGTCTTATTTCATTGTGAGAGCAAACTAAAAGTAGAAACAAAGAGCCATTTAGTGGTTTCTTTTCCATAATTTGTCTTTTTTCATTTAATGCAGATCTGTGCTAATTCTGTTGAAGGAACCATTTTTAAATTATGTTCTTAAAATTTTGGTTGAAAATTTACTAGTTGGTTAGATTTCTATTTAGTCTTTCATAATTAAAAATTAAGGAAGACTTGTTCTGTACAAAAGCTAATGCTAGCTTTTCTCTATTATCGATATAAAGCAAATATAGTTCAAAGAGAACAAATGTAGTGGATACACCAAAAGTTGCATCAGACACTTTTGTTAGATGGCGGAATTAGGAATTTAACAAAAAAGATAAATTGTTCATTCTCCCCATCCCCTATAATTTGTGTTAAGTGTACTGAGGAAATACCAGTAGCTAATAAGCATGTGATAATTACAGGTTCCCAACATTGTTAAAGCTCTGCACAAACAGATGAAAGAAAAAAGTGTGAAGACTCGGCAGTGTTGTTTTAACATGTTAACTGAACTGGTAAATGTACTACCTGGAGCCCTAACGCAACACATTCCGGTACTTGTACCAGGTATGAAAGATAAGTAAATCACTTTGGGGACTTAACACAGACTTTATTAAAAGTCTTTGATGAGCTTAAAAAATTGTTCCCTTCAAAAGGGTAATTTGCATATAGGACCATCTTGAACACCTAAAGTTGGAAACTTTCAAGTACAAAGTTTAAAACCTGACCCTAAAGTTCTTGGCTGTAATATTTATTGTAGATTGTGGAGTCTCTACTACTTTAGAGACAGTATGATGAAGGGGAAACTTTAGTAGTATTTTACGGATTAGTTCTTAATTTTTTTCTTTCCTAAAACTAAGAATTATTGGACTTTTTTTGTTGACTTTTTAGGAATCATTTTCTCACTGAATGATAAATCAAGCTCATCAAATTTGAAGATTGATGCTTTGTCGTGTCTGTATGTAATCCTCTGTAACCACTCTCCTCAAGTCTTCCATCCTCACGTTCAGGCTTTGGTCCCTCCAGTGGTGGCTTGCGTTGGAGACCCATTTTACAAGATTACATCTGAAGCACTTCTTGTTACGCAACAGCTTGTCAAAGTAATTCGTCCTTTAGATCAGCCTTCCTCGTTTGATGCAACTCCTTATATCAAAGATCTATTTACCTGCACCATTAAGAGGTTAAAAGCAGCTGACATTGATCAGGAAGTCAAGGAAAGGGCTATTTCTTGTATGGGACAAATTATTTGCAACCTTGGAGACAATTTGGGTTCTGATTTGCCTAATACACTTCAGATTTTCTTGGAGAGACTAAAGAATGAAATTACCCGGTTAACCACAGTGAAGGCGTTGACACTGATTGCTGGGTCACCTTTGAAGATAGATTTGAGGCCTGTCCTAGGAGAAGGGGTTCCTATCCTTGCTTCATTTCTCAGGAAAAACCAGAGAGCTTTGAAACTGGGTACCCTTTCTGCTCTAGATATTCTAATTAAAAACTATAGTGACAGCCTGACAGCTGCCATGATTGATGCAGTCCTAGATGAGCTCCCACCTCTTATCAGCGAAAGCGATATGCATGTTTCACAGATGGCTATCAGTTTCCTTACCACACTGGCAAAAGTGTATCCCTCCTCCCTTTCAAAAATAAGTGGATCCATTCTCAATGAACTTATTGGACTTGTGAGATCACCTTTATTACAGGGAGGAGCTCTTAGCGCCATGCTGGACTTTTTCCAAGCTCTGGTTGTCACTGGAACAAATAATCTAGGATACATGGATTTGTTGCGCATGCTCACTGGCCCAGTGTATTCTCAGAACACGGCTCTTACTCACAAGCAGTCTTACTATTCTATTGCCAAATGTGTAGCCGCCCTTACTCGAGCATGCCCTAAAGAAGGCCCAGCTGTAGTAGGTCAGTTTATTCAAGATGTTAAGAACTCAAGGTCTACCGATTCCATTCGTCTCTTGGCTCTGCTTTCTCTTGGAGAAGTTGGGCATCATATTGACTTAAGTGGGCAGCTGGAACTAAAATCTGTAATATTAGAAGCCTTCTCATCTCCTAGTGAAGAAGTTAAATCAGCCGCCTCCTATGCACTAGGCAGCATTAGCGTGGGCAACCTTCCTGAGTATCTGCCATTTGTCTTACAAGAAATAACCAGTCAGCCCAAAAGGCAGTATCTTCTGCTTCATTCCTTGAAGGAAATCATTAGCTCTGCATCAGTGGTGGGCCTTAAACCATATGTTGAAAATATTTGGGCCTTATTGCTAAAGCACTGTGAGTGTGCAGAAGAAGGAACCAGAAATGTTGTTGCTGAATGTCTAGGGAAACTCACTCTAATTGATCCAGAAACTCTTCTTCCACGGCTTAAGGGGTATTTGATATCAGGTGGGTACTTAGATTTTCTTACTTAAAAAGAATTTTATTAGCAGTTGGTAACTTTGAAAGATGCCTAATGCAGAAGCCAAAACAATTTTGTATTGTGTTAATATGTAGAATCTATTGCTTTATGTTGCAGTGTGGAGCCATATGCAAGTGACATTTGGTTGTTTAAAAGGATAAAGTAATAAGATAATATGAATCTGTTCTAATTCCTAGTGTTCGTTATATTTCAGTGCTACTTTATCTTGAAATTTTGGAAAAGACAGATGTTTATTGAATTCATGTATCCTAAGGAGCTTGGTAGTACTAATGATAATACTAAAATTGGTGAAGTTAGTTCAGATGAAAGATCCCAGAAGAGTTTTGTTTTCAGATTACCAGTGTCAACTCCTTTAGACCAAGTAGGGGCTAATAATAGCCATTGCTTTTTTAAGAGAAAATGTGAAGCTCTTTATGGGTTTAAACACTTCCCTTTTGCGAGGGCCTAGCCGTCTCCTTCCCGGAAGACATTATTTCTTTTGAAATCTAAAGGGATTATAGTTTGAGTAAAACTTTTTCCCCTGAGAACAGTTTGGTCCAATTCCCCTGGACCAAAGAGAATTTTAAGGAATTGAAGACACTGGTGTTAGTTGAAGTGGTTTGAAAATGATGAAGATGCCCATGGATTTTAGTGAATTTACATACTAGTAGATTTAAAATTTATTTTTAATTAGGCTCCTCATATGCCCGAAGCTCTGTGGTTACAGCTGTGAAGTTTACTATTTCTGATCATCCACAACCTATTGATCCACTGTTAAAGAACTGCATAGGTAAGTGGAAACAAAGATAAACATTCTGATTAATAATTTCAGTAATCAAAAATATTGCCAAGGAACTGAAATGCATTTAAGGGTCTGGTAATTGTTTCATTAAAAAGATAATTGATAATGTGATCTTACATAACTTATAATCAGTCATCTCTTAGTTTGCAGTTGTACAGATAATTTTGCAAATAACTCAAATTAGTAAATAACCCTAGGATATCTTCAGAATCAACTACATATTTGGTCTATCTGACCAGATATAAATTAATCTTGCTTGATCTGTTAGGGCCCCGGCTTTCTGTTATTACTTGTAAACTGTCCAGCTCCCATGGAGATCTGTGAAGACTTCCATAAGTAAGGTGGAAACAGTGGAAGAATAAAAAACAGAGTTGGGTAGAACTAAGATAGCCAAGGGCTCTGACGTCAACAGTTAGCTTCTAGGACTATTGTTAATGATTTTATAACTTCTTGTGTTGGTTTCATAATCAATTTTCCTAGAGCTGGTACAACTAAAAAGTTTAGAGCTTAGTTTGGTGTTTTCTTGAAGACAGAGCAAGAGGAATAACAGCAGAGAGGATAGAGGGATATGGCAAATAAGCCATGTGGTTTCATGCCATTCTGCAGTAGGCCAACAGAGAGAAACAACACAATTTTAAAGGAATTACAGTGGATTACTTAGTGATCAAAAAGAATGAAATCTTGTCATTTGCAACAACATGGATGGACTAGAATGTATTATGCTAAGAGAAATAAATCAGAGCAAGATAAATGATTTCACTCGTATGAGGAACTAAAAATAAAAAAGCAGATTAACATAAGGGAAGGGAAAGGAAAATAAGGTAAAAACTGAGGCAAACCATAAGAGACTCTTATATACAGAGAACAAACTGAGGGTTGCTGGAGGGGTGTTGGGTGGGTGATGGGCATTAAGGAGGGCACTTGTTCAGATGAGCACAGGGTGTTACTTACGTGTAAGTAATGAATCACTAAATTATACTCCTGAAACCATTATTACACTGCATGTTAACTAACGTGGTTTAAATAAAATGAAAAAAAGTTACAGAAATGGATTATCAGTTAATTAATAAGAGGGATGTAGGGATAAATGGATGCTATTGCTGGGACCTAGAAATAATTTAAAGAAGGTCTGTATTGGAAGATTCTTGCCTTTGTTCTCATCTTTGCTTTGATAATACTTTTTTTTTTATACAAGATAGGAAAGAGTCCTGGGCCACATCTCTAGAGACGTATTTCCAAGTTGACAGGTCAACCATTGTGTATCAGTCGTGTAGTTATTTGGATGATTGTCCTGCTCCTTGAATTATGATCTAGTTTAGTATTCTTTGTGACTAATATTAACATTAGAACCACCTAGGAAGCTTTTTAAAAATTGTAATTTCTAAAGTGAAGAGATGGATGTCTTTGATCCTATCCATGTCATTGTTTGTCCATAATAGCAATGTTTTAGATGCTTTTCTGAAAGCAGATATTTTATTCTAATTATTCTAATTTACTGTCAGTAATTCTAAGCAAACAGAGGGATGAGGAGATTTAGTCTGGTATATTGATTTATTTAAAAAATTTTTAATGTTATTTTCAAGAGTGCGAGACGAGCATAAGTGGGGGAGGGGCAGAGATAGAGGGAGACCCAGACTCTGAAGCAGGCTCCAGGCTGTGAGCTGTCCAGCACGGAGCCAAACACAGGGCTTGAACTGCGAGATCATGACCTGAGCTGAAGTCGATGCTTAACTGAGCCACCCAGGCACCCTTAGTCTGGTATATTTAAATTCTTTTTGAATCCATGGTATCTCCTGAACATTTTTTGTACTCAGAAGTTTCCTGGGTGGGCCTTAAGTTACCCCAGTGTGCAGTGTCTGAAGGATTACTTCCTTCCCATTCTTTCACATTAGTATTGTGATACAGTCAAGTGTTGGCACCTCTCTCTTTCCCTGTGTACTCCAAAAGATTGCTGACTGTAGGGTTGAGATTACTTAATGACGAACAGTAGCTCCATACGGATACCAGGTATGTCCCAGACACTATTCAGCAGTGTACGTGCAACTTCCTCTATTCATGTAGTCCTAAAAGGTTGAGAATTCTCATTTTATAAGCTGAGAAACTAAGGCTCTTGCTAAAGTACCTTACCAGAAGTCATAAAATTGGCAAATGAAGTGATTTGGATATCAGCCATCTGTGTGACTCCAAACATCTTTGCACTATAGTTTCTTCCCCACATTTGCAATGTCTGCTTTTTGTCCTGTGTTGAGTTTTAGGTTCTTCTTCTGTATTCTTCCCTCTTACCAATTCATGCATTCCTCATTAAAGATAGAAATAAAAATATTTTGAAAGCCCATGTCTTTTTATCGTCTGATACATTGTATAGTTAATAGTGTTAATAGTATTTCCATTTATTAAACAGATCTATCCTCACCCTAATTATTTGATTTGAACTCAGTTTTTTAAATTCTGTTTTTGTTGCTTTTAGTGAAAATACTAATTTTGAACTCTTCAGTACATCATTCACAGTATTTTTATAGCTGCTGGTTCCATCACTTCTCTCTGCAACCTATTTTTTTAAATTAAGTATCTGTAAAAGTAATTAAAGAACTTTTAGGGGTCTCTCATTCCATACCCTCTGTATTATATAATGGTGTCATGAGTCGGTAATTATGTTTGAATGTGACTGTGTTTCATTGAAAGTTGACCTGTTGCCAAAAGAAGTTCTATATTTCACTTATTCTATCATGGTCTTCTGGTCCTCCATGGAAGAAATAATATCAACCATGAACTTAACCATTTAGAAAAAATATTCATAATGTATATTGTATTTTAAGCCCACCAGGACAATATTTTGTTTCTGTTATACTTTTCAGGTGATTTCCTAAAAACATTGGAAGACCCAGATTTGAATGTAAGAAGAGTAGCCTTGGTCACGTTCAATTCAGCGGCACATAATAAACCATCATTAATAAGGGATCTTCTAGACACTGTTCTGCCACATCTTTATAATGAAACAAAAGTCAGAAAGGAGCTTATAAGAGAGGTAAGTTAGTTACATTACTGATTATCTAAGCTCATCTTTCACTTTTAAGTATATCCACACATTCTTTTTTGTTTCAACAGGTAGAAATGGGTCCATTTAAGCATACAGTTGATGATGGACTGGATATTAGAAAGGCAGCTTTTGAGTGTATGTACACACTTTTAGACAGTTGTCTTGATAGACTAGATATCTTTGAATTTCTAAATCACGTTGAAGATGGTTTGAAGGACCATTATGATATTAAGGTAAGATGTTTATGACTGTTTATAGATTGTTTTAGAGGAAGACTTTGCTATAGTGACTTTCACCCTTGCAATTTACTCTTGTGTATCAAGAAAAGTTGATTTGCTTGTCATGATTTTAGTGTGTTATAAACTAGAATATGCAAAAGTAATAGTGGTACAATGTAACATTACAGGGAAAATCCAGAATCCTCATTGGAAGAGGAAGTCAAGTCTAAGATATAGATGAAAAAATTCTCAAAGTCTGTGCCAGCTTGCTTTAATGCATAGACCTGAGATCTTTCCATTACTTAAAAGAAGAGTCCAGGCAGGTTTTGCTGTTTAGAGTATAAGGAGTGAATTATTATGTATATATATTTGGTCTGTCTTAATATTGGATAGTAATCTTCTCAAGGGAGTTTTTTTTTAGTTTTCCATCATTGTCTTGGCTAACTCTTAGCTGTCTTTAGAGCTGTTCTGTGATAACTTTTATTTACATGAATGTGGGATTTTTATTTTCCAGTATAATAGGCTTAATATCAAGAGTATTATTAAAGGATCATACAGAAGGACTATTTCCACATATACAGAGCAATCTATGCAAGCAGCTAGAGAGAAATACCCCTTCAAAGGTTTAGAGAAGGAACTTTGCATAGCTGCTCTTTGTTTTATTTGCTCATGTCCATTTTAAACTATGTCCATTTGAACTATAAAAGGCTGATTTTTTAAAAAGTGTATTATCTCTACTCCTCAGCGCCTTTAGTCATGCAGGGCAAAAGTGGTAGTTGAACAGTAATTCAGCCATAGTATCAGAATTCCAACTTCCATTTCCCATGTGGTAGTAACCTGACCCTCCCAAATTCAATGAAGAGAACCCTCAAAAAAGTAATAGGATCCTCCTGTGTTATTCTACAGTTTATAGTCTAAGAGAAAAAAAAGTTACTGGGCTTGATTTTTTTTTTAGGAATATTTGCTAAGACAGTAGAGATTTGTTGCAAATCTTAGTTATTTTTTCAATGATTTTCCATCCTGGTGCACACGAGCCTTCTTAAAAAATATTGTATCTGTGGCCCTATCCTAACAGGTTAAGTAAAATTTTCTGGGAAAGGGGTTGAGGAATTCAGATTTCTAAAGCTCTCCAGCACTAATGTGGGGCCAGGATTGAGAACCACTTTACTAGTTCTGGACTCTATGACCACATTGTAAGGTAGATCTGTCTAATGCTTGTAACTAATATTCCTCAGAAAAAAGTTTGAAACAAATTTAGTGATTCCAAATGGCAGATTGCATTAAAGCTAAACTTTATGGTACATGCTAGTCATTTCCTCTTAAAAGCTTTGTCAGAATTTAGAATTTTGTCTTTAGGAAATCATATGAACTCTAAATATTTTGTTTTAATTTCTAATAGATGCTAACATTTTTAATGTTGGTGAGACTCTCCACCCTTTGTCCAAGTGCAGTACTACAGAGGTTGGACCGACTTGTTGAGCCATTACGTGCCACGTGTACAACTAAGGTAATCAATGTAGTTTTCCAGATTTAACCATCCTAGCACCCTATGTATTAGTTGGTTTTAAAAGTTAACCTTTTAGGGGCGCGTGGGTAGCTCAGGTCGTGATCTCGCTGTTTGTGGGTTTGTGCCCTTCGTCAGGCTCTGAGCTGTCAGCGTCTCTCTCTCTCTCTCTCTGCCCCTTCCCTCTTCACAGTTTCTCTCTCAAAAATAAACATTAAAAAAAGTTTTAGAAAACTCAGCACCATTAAATGCCATTCTTAAAAGCTTTTATTTAATGTTATAAATAGGACACATATGTTGGAAGTACTAATTATGAGACCATAGAGGAGGAAATGGTATATTCTGGTAGAGGAGGAGGTGAGTAGGAGTCATAGAAGACTTAATATGAGCACAGTGACATATAAAATGGACCTTGAAGAGTTAGAATTATTTTTAGATTCAGAAGGAAACTAGACTTTCATAGAAAAATGATTGGACGAATTAAGGCGCAGTATATGACATGTTTGAGGAGTAATGAATGAAGAGGGTAGCTAGAGGAGTAGTTTCTTGGAGACCAGAGTAGGACTTGCTTAAGCAGGTAAGGCTCTGGGTCCCATTCTTTGATGGCTCTGGATTTTTCTGTTTTTATAATGGGCTTTGTGGTAAGTGTTCCCTCAAACAGTTTAAAAATAACTGTTTGGAGTGTAAAGTACCTTTTGGACCTATAAAACAGTGGCTTTATTTACCAGAAATTTCTACATGCTTAAATTTTGTTCAAGAGCGGTCTTTATAACCTATAATATAAATTTACTCAATGTTACAGGTCAAGGCAAACTCAGTAAAGCAGGAGTTTGAAAAGCAAGATGAACTAAAGCGATCTGCCATGAGAGCCGTAGCAGCATTGCTAACCATTCCAGAAGCAGAGAAGAGTCCCCTGATGAGTGAATTCCAGTCACAGATCAGTTCTAACCCTGAGCTGGCGGCCATCTTTGAAAGTATCCAAAAAGATTCATCATCTACTAACTTGGAATCAATGGACACTAGTTAGATGTTTGTTCAGCGCGGGGACCATTACTTTGACCATATGATTCACTGAATTAACAGGTTAATCATAAGACATGGAAAGAGAAGTATTTAAGGCTTCAAAATGTTCCATTTTTTTCCCTCTTCATGGAGACAGTTTGGCTTTTCTTCCATTGTTGTTTTTGTAGCATTTATTTCAGAAACCTGTATTTCCACAATCTCCAGAGGTTGTAAAACCACTAATGTTTTAGTGGTTAGGGCAACATTTAAAAAATGGGAACTAAAATTTAGGATTTATGGAGCATAGGGTCCAGTATCTATTTGCCCTGTAATGTTTAGGATTAAAATGTTGAAATTTGTGACCATGAATTTCTTTCTTTTATACATTTTCTTTTAAAAAATCAAAACATTTTACAAGATGAAAACCATGTTTTTCTTGTATAACTTTCTGTTTCAGCAACATAAACTGATTTTTAGCTGGCAGACAAGAATATCTGTGTAAACTTTGTTATATTTCAGAGGGTTTGGCAGTTTAAAAAAGACAATGCGGTATCATATTTTAAAGTATGGGGATTAACAGTATCCCTATTGCACACACAAATTTTGCATGAGCAAGTCTACAAATATGTGTTGTCTGTAAAGCAGCATGTGCAGATTATTCATAATAACAAAGTTAAAATAGTATTATTGTATTAGTGCAATTTTCAGATATTTATTTTTGCACAGAAAACCTATCTGGAGAAAGAGAGAGGAGTAAATTTTTGAAACGTTGGTTTTCTTAATGCCAGTGTGAATTTGCAAATGTTTTCAGCAAATCAAGTCACAATAACAATTTGCCACTTTTTCTATTATAAATTTTCTTACACACTTAAAATTTGAATATTTAAGTACTCAGTTTTTCTCAGTTACCCATTTGTGTGCGTGTGTTTCCAACTTAGAAATTTTTAAAGCCAGATGTTTCTTTTGTTCCCTTTGGATCCCTTTATTCCCTTTGGATCCCTACATTCCTTATCAAAGGATACAAATACTGTGTATGCTTTTGAATTTTATTTTTAGGAAAATTCTGACGCTATCACAGGTTTGTTAGCCAACATAGTGTCTTCTTTGAGTTAGATTTCCCCCTTCTTGTAGCGCTAATTCACATTGTATTTGGTAAGTGTTGACTACTTTTCCTGATTTAAGGGGTCTGTGCTGAGGGGAAACAAAGCTTTGCAGTACCTTATTGTAGTTAAGTTTTTATTTAACATATCCTTTCAGTGAGCTCATTTCACACTGTAGCCTCTTCCTTCAAATTTGTGGTGCTCCTGTAACAGTAAGAACTAACTTCTGAAATAAAAGACATCTCTTAATGCTGTGCAAACATAGTTTACATGTATTGAAGGAGGCAGTTGTTAAATTGACCAATTTAAGCAATCAGATATTTGAAAACTGCACCCCTTATTTTTGAAACTGTGAACTAGAAGTATTTTTCCTGCTGTATAACTTCCTGCTTCAACATCCAAATATGCAGTGGTTTTAATTGATAACATACTGTGGTTATTAGATTAACAGCTTGATAGCAAATGTTCAGATGATAATGCATAAGACCTCATTACCAGTAAGGATTTTAGTACATTAATATAGAACGTTACATGAAGTTGGTGCCATTTCAGAATGTGGCAGGTGATAATCTACCATAATTTGCAAAAAATGTAATAGAACTTTATTTTGAGATGTTAGTATATTATGTACTATGCATTACCGTGGTATAGATGTTGTGGATATATTTAAGTATTTGGTTACATGGTTTCACAATAAATTACAATACTGCAGGCTCTAGGACCATAATAGGAGACTGACATGCATATGTTGTGTGAATGTCTTAGTTAATTGTCTAACGGTAAATCCAAATACTGCTCATGTATTGGATTTTTTTTTTTAAACTTCCAAGATGCATGGTTTTTTTTTTTAATCTTGGAAGATGGCTAATTTTTCTAACAGCTGAAATTGTATCTTTTAATACAAAAATAGATTACACTTTTTTTCTAGTAGTAGATCTGGTTTTTCAAATATATATATATATACACACATATATATATTTACATACATAACAAAATTAGTTAACAGAGAAGAATACTCAGATTTTAAATGTTGAGTCATACTTGGTACTTCTAGTGGTGATGTCCTAATACTGGAATGGAGGTTGCAATGTGTGGGGTCTGGTCATAGTCTACTACTCCTATTACTTACGGGTCTTTTACGTATTATGGACAACCACTAAGCAGAACTTCCTTAATATGTAGGTTTCTCTGGAGAGCTACAAGTTAATAGAAAACAGCTGTTTGCCGATTTTCTTGAGGGCATATAAACTGTTTTAAGTCTGACTCTTTCGTAAAGTTCAATATGGGGTTGCATTTTGAGGTTAGATTATTTTATGAAACTAAGGCAGAAAGGAAATTTGGTATGCCAAGGCCTAACCTAAAAATTTATATATAAAATCAGCACTGAAAATTTTTGAATTTAATTTTAGAGAGCACCAGCGGGCGGGGGGGTGGAGAAGAGAGAGAATCTTAAGCAAGCAGGCTCCATGCTCCTTGCAGGGCCCAGTATGGGGCTTGATCTCACGACTCTGGGATCATGACCTAAGCTGAAATCAAGAGTTGGACACACAACCTACTGAGCCACTCAGGCATTCCTAAATGATAATTTTTGAAAAGGTGGTCATGTCTTCAGTCATGATGGCTAAAGCTTTTGAACCATTGAGAATTAGAACGCTTAAAAGATTGGAGTATGATGACTTCATCAAATGTTGAATAGTTACATATAACCATAATTACCCAAATCAGTCCTTTTTTTTTCTTACATTTTTGTTGGGTAAATGATAAATAACATAGGAGCATATCTATATTAACCATTTCTAAGGGATTTTTGTTACTAGTTTGGGCTTGGGGGACACCAGATGAACATCACTATATAGTCATGTTGAAGTTCAAAATAATGCAGTATTTAAAATCACTCGTCATTGAAACATTTAACTAGTTAATAAGCCGTGAGCTTTATTTAGCCACATGGCAAAGTCTATAGCAATCCTTCACAATTAAAATGTTGAAGTAACATTTGCTGTCCGCATTAAATTTTACCAAAAATTTAAATTGTTAAAAAGTAACTGCCATTCTCCACATGTATTATGCTGAGTAAATATTTTGATAAGGAGCTTAAGAATTTCAGCACGTTTTAGAATCTAGCTCTATTTTAATTTGAATTGTATTTTTCAAATCACTGCCACCCCAGATTCATCTTTTTTAACATCTTATTTAATCTGTAGAATGGAAAATGGACAGTACAGTAACACTTTGTATTACTGTTTGCAAAAGATATATTTTTTAAAGGTGATAAATTTTCTTTAGATACCTTTGGTTATAAATATGGAACACAAAGTATTTGGTGGCGAGCTCTCAAAAGCTTACCAGAGGAAGCCATTTTCTTAAGAAACATAGACCATAAAATTACTTCTTTTCCTATTCCTAGAAAAGTAAGATTTTTGTGAACACTTATACAAGTTAGGATGAGATCTATCAGTAACAGGTTTCTGCTCTTAGAATGTTTTAAATTCAAACTGGGATTTGTTTTTCATTGGGCATCACAAAAACCAACTTCAATTAAAACTACTGGAGGGAATATTGTAGATTTTACTTTGTTAGACCTTGTGATATCAAAGTGTCGGATTTCAGAATAAAGTTTTTAGTAGAGGGAATCTCAATACCCTGACCTCTTCATACCTTTTAATTCTGATCTTAAGTAATTAACCAATGATGATTTTGGCAAATTGAATTGTTTCACTTAGGTCGTGGACTGAAGTTTGTCCAGATTAGGTAGTATTGGAATTAGTGTGTATTTAGCCATTATGAATAAAGATGCACATTGAGTGATTTTATTCTAGAATGCTCTCTCACATACACAGAAATCAAAAGAATTGTACTCGAGAACTGGTATGGCGACATAGTAACCTCATGTTTTAATAGCCTGGATTTGATAGCCCTGTCACTCTGAAAAGCTGTTTTACTTGTTTCACAGACATTTCACTTTTAATATAAACCCAACTGCTTTCTTAGGTAAGGACAGCTAACTGTGTGATGATGGTGTAGCTTATATAATCCTAGTGTAGTATTTTTAGAAGACACACAAATGTTTATTTTGTTTGGAATCATTACAATCTATGAACTCGGTTTGGTTAGGCTTTCCTAAAAGGTCCGGAAGTGAGCTCCTGGCTCGTTATTCTAGATCTAAAATGCATGCTTTCCTCCAGGATTTAGACTTCAGGGAAGAAAGACCTGTTCTTTTTTAGATCAGGATTTCTTGTCCCTGTCACAGTGGACATTCTAGACTAGATAGTTCTGTATCACGAGGGCTGCCCTGTGCATTAAGGTATTCCCCTGGCCTCTACCGTGCCATCACCAGCCCCACAAGTACCAAAATTGCCTCCAGATATTGCCAGATGTCCCCAGTGTATGCAAAATTGCCCCAATTAAGTGCTGTTTCAGAGATTAATTTCTAGCAGCTGAAACAGTACACGTAGAAGTTTTCAGACTTCTATGTGTCGGTTCATCTTCCTAAGTACTACTTCAGATGAACCTATTTTCTTCTTAATCATTAAGTTCAAGTCTCATGATTTAGTGAAAATAGGTTTCTACTCTATATACTGTTAGCTCCTCTGATGGAAATGGATGGTCTTAAATCCCTTAGCACACACTTTTTCTCTGGCTATAAGATGCTTTCTGCACACCTAATAGAAATAGGAGCATAAAGGGGCTGCTATTATACAGGGGACTGTGAAGCAGTTTGAATGCTTTGGGATCAATGCACTGTATTAAAAAAGCTTAGGGACAGTAGCCATGAGCAACTAGTACATTTTCCTTGAATTCTTAGAATAAGGAGATTTGTTCATTTTTAAGAGAGTAGTTGGTTAATTTACTTTATTGAACCAATGACTTCCCAGTACAGGCAATTTCCTATTTAGCTAGAATATGTGAACACCTACCAAGTAGTGCTATTTTTTGTAATTCCAAGACAATATATATTTGAACTTTGAAAAGCTGGCTCTAGCAGATTTTTGCTATTTTTCTAGGATTAGTGGATGTTTGGAGACCATGAAATGCTTCTATATGAATCTTGATACCCACACGGGATTTTAAAGACTGATGGTGGGAGGCAAGTGGCAGATAAACTACCACAAGATTGCCTATTTGAAACAAGACCATTGAGTGAGTAGTCTTTCAAGCTTCTGAACCATTTCAGCACCACTTAGGGGAATTGGCGTAAGCAAAAAGAAAAGTTTTTCTCCTTTTACATGTTGTTATTGAAATATTAATGAGGCTATTGGTTCACAGTGTAAGTCCAGAATAACCATGGAAATCAGTCTTCAAAATTTACATTAAAAGATTGAGAAGTTAGTTTCAGCCTCAGTTGTCTTCTAAAATACAATGAAGCATTATCAGAGGACCATGTATTGCTGTCCAGATAAGAGCCCTGATATGTGTACAGCCATAACCCTTGCTGTGTTCTACATGTCAAATTTTATTAATACACTACCACACTTCCCTTCCTATAAATGGATCAAAGGCAAAGCTAATTACCTCCTCCCACCCCCCAACCCTTGGTACCGCCTACTTTTTGTACTATGTGCTTTAGTACTTTAGTGTCTACAGGGAAAACACACTGCGTAATTACTATTAAACAGTGTTGTAATGGGGGAAATGCAAGGTTCTGTATGATTTGTAGCACAGTGGTTCCTGGTCTGGGCTTCAGAACAAGCTTAAGGCAAGGCAGCTGTGTACTCCAGTCGGACCAGAACTGGCAGAAGCATAGAGACAAGGGGTCAGGGCCTATTCAGAAACTGGATATGGCTGTGCTTTGCAATATAATAGAGTCATGAGAGGCAAGATAGGGCAGATTATATGGGGCCTTGTAAACAGTTTGAATTTCAGGGATGATGGCAAGCCATAGAAAGACTTAAAAGCTAGGCAGTAATGTGATCAGATGTGTAATTTTTTTTTTTTTTTAATGGCTAGTTTGGAGAATGGATTAAAAGGAAGGTAAGACATTTGTTGATGAATTAGGACATTACTGGGGTAATACAGGTGAGAAGAACAAATAATATAGTTTGAAATGGAAGTCTGTGTGTGAAATAAAGTTGACAATAGTCTATATAGTAATACTGCAGTGTGAATAGTCCCCCAAATAGGGAGTTTAGGACAACTTGCTTATTATTCTACGTGTCTACTGTAGGTAGCGTAGGGGATTGCTTTCCTATCTCACTAGGACTCAGTATGACCAGGCTACCATTTGGAATGCTGTCCATTGCTGTGACAGAGGGAAAGTGAGTAAATCACATCTGTCTCCAATGGCTTGTGCCCAGCCATGACCTCTCACGGTCACATTTTGACAGGCAAGCAGTTGTGGCCATATGTCTACACATTCACTCACAAGGTGGTTGTGAGGGTAGTAAGCTCAACTGAGTTGTGACTTTTTTTTTTTTAAGAGACAAGGGATATAGAAGAGTTGTCACTGCATGCCCCACCACAACTGAAAATTAGATGTTCAAGTTCTTTTCAATCAACCTGCCACTGAGTTTCTCTGAAGCTCTTTCTTCACTCAGTGCCAGTGTCTGACTCTTCTTATCCTCTATAACCACCTTCACCCTTTCCAGAACAAATTTTTTTACCTGTTTTTAACAGTGGCACTCAGGGCCACGGGAAATGGAGGACCACCTACCCCAAGTCCCCTTCCTCCCCATTTCAAGTGTATTTTTCCCAACAAAAGTAGTATGCTCTAAAATTACCAGCAACGTTGGTTATTTTCTAACATACATATGTAGATAACCTTATTCAATATTCCAACGCTATGATCCCTACTTTTATCAACTTTCATCTTTACTATTTCAACCAACCATCCTGAGAGATACAGCTTAGATATTTTCATTTAGAGCTATTTGAACTTAACCTCGCATATCCTACTTTTACTACAACTTCCTGTCCTTCAAATTCTGTGCTCACTGCCTCTAAACTGATCTTGACCTCATAGAGTCCTGCAGTCAGTATTTCCCACAATTTTATTTTTTAGTCCTTCCTATCCTTTCCACCCAGTATTGATCTCCTGGTTTGATTTTATAAATGGCTCATTCATAAAAGTATTTGTCCGTTTGTTGCATTTAAGGACGCTCACCCTCCACTTCTTAAATCTCCCTTTAAGTTTTATACTTAGCTTTCTTCTCCATACCCACTGGACTACCATTAATCTAATTTTACCAGTAAAATTAAGGTCATCCTTCCACCTAAAATTCTTGTATCCGTTCCCATCTTCACTCATTCTCTCATCTCAGAGAGATGATCTCTCTCCCAGAGCCCAGCTCTCTCCAGCGTCTCCCAGATTTTGGTTATTAAGTTGGTTCTCCATTTCTTCCCTTTATGCTCAACACACTTCCACGTCTCAGCTGCTGACCTCAAACATACACTGAAGTCTCATCAAGAAACTTTTTATTGCATCTTCCATAAGATATCCTCTTACCTACAGAAAATGAGATTTGCTCTCCCAGGTTTCTTGCTGCCTTTACACTTAACATAGTCTAACCTGGCTTTCATCCCTCTATGTGACATCTTAGGTGCCAAAATGGGCTTTGGTCTTTTGCTTGAATGTTTTGATACTAACACTGTTCATCCCTTCCTTCACGAGACTACCTGTTGCTTTGGCTTCTAGGACTCTGCTGTCTCTGGAGGCTTCTTTACGAGGCCACTGCATTTTATGATTCCCTCAAATATTGTTCCCTAGGGCTTTCAGTCCACGTCTTCTCATATATACAGGTTTCCCCTGCTATCCAAAAGTAGAGCTTCCTCTGAAAGCTTTCATAAGTCAAAATGGCATAAAGTAAAGATGTGACTACCATTAGCTTACATGGAAACATTTGGGAGCATTCCCAAACCCAAAAGTAACCTGCCAGCTTTTCTAATACCTTTGAACACATCTTGCCAACAGATAAAATAAATAAAATGGAGATACAGCAATCTGCCCACAGACACAGTTCAAAGCTATGACAGCTTGTTGCTGAGATGCTCAGTGTGGGTCCAGGGAAGGAGTTGGCGATGCCACTCTTGCTGCTTGGAGCATGCGCTGCCTATATTAACTGCTGCAAAACAACCCTGAATGCTATTTTTGCTTGCTATCATAAAAGCAAAAATCCTCTTAGGGTTTCTTTTCATTAGTGAAAACACATACTAATATTGTCTTTCATAAAACCACAGTGTTGTGAAATCCACTTTTGAAAAGTGGTCATTCTAGGTCATTTCATCCATTCTCATTGTTTACATGTTGATTTTAAAATCTGTATATGTAGCCTAGTCCCTGCCCCTGGATTCAGACGACTACATCAAATCACTTGCTAGACCCCTGCAAAGGCATCTGAAACACAGCACATCTAAAGTGAACTTAGCATCTTCCCCCAGTTTTTCTGGTTTTTATGTCTTTGGTGAAGGCACTTCTTATCCAACCACTCAAAAATCTTAGCACAAGTTTGGAGGCAGAATAACGTAAAGACCAAGGATTCTGCTGCCAAACATCACCTGAGTTTGAATGTCGGCTGAATGTTAGCTGTTTGACTTGGGTAAATTTATTAGCCTCAGTTTCCTCATTTATATCATGGGGATAAAAATAGTAGCTACCTCATGGGGTTACTGTGAGGATGTGTAAAGCCCTTAAAACTGCCTGGTACGTAGTAAGTGCGATACAATTGTTAGCTCTTATTAGCATCCTGCCCATTTGATTTCCTAAATATTTCTCAGGTCCATCCCAACTCCCCTTGGCTCAAGACCTCATCTTCTCCCTACCTCTTATTGGACTACTGCAAATGCCTCTTAATAGGGATTTTTTGTGTTCATTCATTCAGCAAGCTTAGTAAGTGGTGTGCTAGGTCCTGCTGGCCTGTAAAGGGGGTGAGAGACAGTACCTGATCTAAAGAAGTGTGCTGGTTGCCATGACAAAACACACCTAAGGAAGCACCACAAAATTCTACTACATAAGTAGGGAAAGGGGACAGAGAGGATGATCCACTCTACATGGGTGAGGCAGAAAAAGTTCATAGGAAAGATGAAATGCTATAAGATAAGAGATGTTCTTTAGAAGAGTGAGTTTCTTTCAAGTGAGTATGCATCACAATCACCTGGAGGGCTTGTTGAAACAGATCACTGAGCCCTACCTCCAGAGGCTCAGGTTCAGTAGGCTGGAGTGGGGACCAATAATTTGCATTTGTCAGAAGTTGCCAGGTCCAGATGCTGCCTCTCCAGACCACACTTTGGGAACTTCTGTATTAAGATACCCAGAGAGCATTCATTCCCAACTCCTTTTTCTACACGATTGCCAAAACAATGGTCTTGACTATTTCACATCCTTACAGTACATCCTTCCGTGGTTCTTTTGTGCTGGCAGAACAAGTATGATCTCCAGATGTGGTTACTTACTGTCTGTCCTTTGAACCTTAGCATCTGTCACACCAAGGACTGACCTTTATCCTCTGGCAAGAAAGAAATATTTTCCTGAGCCACCATGCTGTTCTTTACCTTCATATCTTTGCTCAAGTTTAAAATATGCCTTTGACTAGAAGATATTGTTTTCTCTTCCCTTTAATATGACTAGATACTATCTTGTAGTATGTAGGCTGAGACAAGGAGTCCAGGGAGTTTTCCTTGCTGTTACGTGACAAAGAGGGCATAATCTAGGGGCCAATTCCCATATTTGGAGCCTGTCCCATTTCCACACATGTAGGACAGTCCAATTTCTTTAAAAAGCATCTCTCATTTAACATTGTGCTGACACTGCTATTCCTCATGCCATTCATTGCCTATCATCGCTGACTAGGAGAGGATAAGGGAAGAGTCGACTGAATCAACTGTTCACAGACAGTCCTTTATGTATAACTGAATACAACCAGCAACCAAGGCCCACTCTGTACCTAATGCCTCACAGCTTGGAGTCCTCTCTGGGACTTGGCTGGCCTAAAACGATTCCTGTTTTGTCTGGTTTGTGACTTCCTTTATTCCGCTGCCGACCCTGCTTTCTGTCTCCTAGAAATTTGCCAGAATTGCTGAAATACTTGGACGTTCCCTTTTGCTCTCTATATTGTTTGGATTTATATTTTACAAATGTTTGCTATCATTTCAGTAGAATTTTGAAACGGAATAAATAGTATATGACATATGTCTGTCATCTTGAAGCTTCTGTTATTTCTTGGTCTTATCTAATGAATTAATAGGAAACCTTATAACATAGTTGTTGAAAGGTCCCGATGTGAACCAGAGTTCAAATCTGATTCTATCTTAGTTATGGGACTTTGGCCAAATTATTAACATCCTTAGGTCTGTTTCTTCATCAGTAAAATAGAGTTAGGTATACCAGCCTCAAAAGATTGTCCAACAAACAGACCAGATGGTTCCCTTGGTGAATTCTATCAGACATTGAAAGCAGAGTTAATACCTATCCTTCTCAAGCTGTTCCAAGAAATAGAAATGGAAGCAAAACTTCTGAACTCATTCTACAAACCCAGCATTATTTTGATTCCCAAACCAGACAGAGACCCAACAAAAAGGGAGAACTACAGGCCAATATCCCTGATGAACTTGGATGCAAAAGAAACATTAGCAAATCAAATTCAACAGCATATAAATGTAAGTATTCATCATGATCAAGTGAGATCATTCCTGGGTAGCATGGCTGGCTCAATATTCATAAAATCAATGTGATACATCACATCAATTAAGGTTAAGAACCATATAATCCTGTCAATAGATGCAGAAAAAGCATTTGACAAAACACAGATCCTGTAATGAAAACCATCAAGAAAGTCGGGAAAGAAGGAATATATTTAAACATCGTAAAAGCCCTTTATGAAAAGCCCATAGCTAATATCAGTCTCAATGGGGAAAAACTGAAACCTTTCCTCCTGAGATCAGGAACATGACAGGGATGTCCACTCATCCCACTGTTGTTTAACATATAGTGTTGGAAGTCCTAGCCTCAGCAATCAGACAACAAAATAAAATAAAAGGCATCAGATTGGTAAAGATAAAGTCAAACTTCCTCTTTCTGCAGATGACATGATCCTCTACACAGAAAACCTGACAAACTCCACCAAAAATCTCCTAGAACTGATCCATAAATTCAGCAAAGTTGTAGGGTACAAAATCAATGTACACAAATGGGTTGTAGTTTTATACACCAATAATGAAGCAGCAGAAAGAGAAATAAGAAACAGATCCCATTCACAATTGCACCAAGAACCATAAAATACCTAGGAATAAACCTAACCAAAGATGTAAAAGATCTACATAATGAAAACTATAGAAAGCTCATGAAGGACATTGAAGAAGACACACAAAAAAATGGAAAAACATTCTATGCTCATGGATTGGAATACTTGTTAAAATGTCAATACTACCCAAAGCTGTCTACACATTTAATGCAATTCCAATCAAAATTGCACCAGCATTCTTCTCAAATCTAGAACAAACTATCCTCAAATTCGTATGGAACCACAAAAGACTCCAAATAGCTGAAGTAATATTGAAGAAGAAAACCAAAATGGGAGGCATCACAATCCCAGACTTTAGCCTCTACTACAAAGATGTAATCATCAAGACAGTGTGGCACAAAAATAGACACATAGACCAATGGAATAGAATAGAGAGCCCAGAACTGGGCCCACAAATGTACAGCCAATTAATCTTTGACAAAGGAAAGAGTATCGAATGGGAAAAAGGCAGTTTCTTTAACAAATGGTACTGGGGGAACTGGACAGCAACATGCAGAAGAATGAAACTAGACCACTTTCTTACACTATACACAAAAATAAACTCAAAATGGATGAAAGACCAGAATGTGAGACAGGAAACCATCAAAACCCTAGAGGAGAAAGCAGGCAACAACCTCTTTGACCTCAGCCACAGCAATTTCTTGCTCATCACATCTCCAAAGGCAAGAAAATTAAAAGCAAAAATGAACTATTAGGACCTCATCAAGAAAAAGTCTGCACAGCAAAGGAAACAATCAAAACTAAAAGGCAACCGATGGAATGAGAAGAGATATTTGCAAATGACATCAGACAAAGGGCTAGTATCCAAAATCTATAAAGAACTCACCAAACTTCACACCTGAAAAACAAATAATCCAGTGAAGAAATGAATAGACACTTTCCAAAAAAAAAAGATATCCAGATGGCCAACAGACACATGAAATGATGTTCAATGACACTCATCATCAGGGAAATACAAATCAAAACCACACTGAGATATCACCTCATGCCAGTCAGAGAGGTTAAAATGAATAAATCAGGAGACTACAGATGCTGGTGAGTATGTGGAGAAATGGGAGCCCTCTTGCACTGTTGGTGCAAGGGCAAATTGGTGCAGCCACTCTGGAAAACAGTGTGGAGCTTCCTCAAAATATTAAAAACAGAACTCCCCTATGATCCAGCAATAGCACTGCTAGGAATTTGCCCCAGGGATACAGGAGTGCTGATGCATGGGGGCACATGTACCCCAATGTTCATAGCAGCACTTTCAACAATAACCTAATCATGGAAAGAGCCTAAATGTCCATCAACTGATGAATGGATCAAGAAGATGTGGTTTATCTACACAATACTACATGGCAATGAGAAAGAATGAAATATAGCTATTCATAGCAACGTGGATGGAACTTGAGATTGTCATGCTAAGTGAAATAAGTCAAGCAGAGAAGGACAGATACCATATATTTTCACTCATAAGTGGAACAGGAGAAACTTAACAGAGGACTATGAAGGAGGGGAAGGGGGAGAAAACTTACACGGAGGGACACAAAGTACTAGAGACAGAGAACTGAAGTTTGATGAAGGTGGAGGAGAGGAGAAAGTGGGTGCCAGCAATGAGGAGGGCACTTGTTGGGATGTGCATTGGGTATTGTATGGAAGCCAATTTTACATTAAGTTATATTAAATGAAAAAAAGTGGGAAAAAAGTCTGACTCTTGATTTTGGCTCAGGTTATGATCTCATGGTTTGTGAGATGGAGCCCGCATCAGGCTCTGTGCTGGTGGCACGAAGCCAACTTGGGATTCTCTTCCTTTCTCTCTCTCTTTCTCCCTTTTCCTCACTGTACTCTCCTCTTCTCTTCTCCTCTCTCTCTCTCTCTCTCTCTCTCTCACAAGTAACTTCAAAAAAAAAAAAAAAAAAGAAAGAAAAAAAAGAAAAAGAAAAAAGAGAGTGAAGTGGATGATTCCAGAATTTGTACCTCACATTAGGCACCCAAAATTTCATCTCCTGCACATGAGATGACCCCTCAAAATATCTAGCTTTAGAACCCAACAGCATAAATGCTGATGAGACCCAAAGAAGGCACCTGAAAAGTCTCTTAAAGGACTAACACATTACTCATCCCAAAGATCAGCACAAAAGCAGCCATTTTAAGAATCCCCAGACATTATTTTGGGAAATGGATTCATTGGCTAATCTTTTAAAAAATATCTTATTTTGTTTAGAGAGAAAGTGGGGGAGGGGCAGAGAAAGAGGGAGACAATCTCAAGCAGGCTCTCTGCTATCAGCACAGAGCCTGATATGGGACTTGAACTCAAGAACTGTGAGATCATGACCTTAGCCGAAGTCAGGCACTTAAATGACTGAGCCACCTAGGCACCCTAAGATTCATTGGCTAATCTTAACACATAATCACTAGGGGCAGAGACACTTTGGGATACTCTCTGGGAACAAAGGAAATAGTAAGAGGCAGCTTTTCTTTATTTCCTTTGTCTTAGGAGGTGCCATCTTCACAATCCACTTCTGCCACTATCAACACAGCCAGGATATCCTGAGGGCGAGATTGCACAAAACTGATGTCCTGATTTTTATGGCTAAGACTAGAATATGCCACTTGTAACCCGATTCTGAAGGCCAGAGAGGTTAAAACTCAAAATATATAAAGAAAGCATAAAACTCAATACCAAACACCCAAATAGTTCAACTGAAAACATAAATGGGTAGAGGACCTGAAAAGACATTTTTTTCCAAAGAAGACACACAGAGGGCTGACACATAAAAAGATGCTCAACATCACTAATCATCAATGAACTGCCAATTAAAACCACAATGAGGGGCGCCTGAGTGGCTCAGTCGGTTAAGTGTCCGGCTTCAGCTCAGGTCATGATCTCACGGTTCGTGGGTTCGAGCCCCATGTCGGGCTCTGTGCTGCCTGCTAGCTCAGAATGCCTTCGGATTCTGTGTCTCCCTCTCTCTCTGACCCTCCCCTGTTCATGCTGTCTCTCTCTGTCTCTCAAAAATAAATAGAAAACATTAAAAAAATTAAAAAAAAGTAAAACCACAATGACCTATCACTTTACACTGTCAGAATGGCTAAACTAAAAAGGCAGAGAATGCCAAGTGTTGGGCAAGAATATGGAGAAAAAGGAACCCTTGTGGATTGTTGATGGCAAAGGTAACTCTTGGGACTGCTGTGGAAAATGCTATAGAGGTTCCTCAGAAACTTAAAAATGGAATTACTGTAGGCTCCAGTAACTTGACTCCTGGGTATTGACCCAAAGGAGGTATAAGAGGTACATGCACCCATGCTTTTTGTAGCAACATTTACAAGAGCTCAGATATTGCAGCAACCCATGTGTCCAACCATAGGTGAATGGATAGAGAAGTTGTGGTGTCTGCATAATAGAATAGTACACAGCCACAAAAAGGAATGAAATCTTGCCACTTGCAACAACATGGGTGGACCGAGAGGGTATAAGTCTAAGTGAAGTAAGTCAGGAAAGAAAGACAAATACCATATGATTTCACTCAAATGTGGCATTTAAGACACAAAACAGAGGAACATACAGAGAAAAAAGAGACAAACACAAAAAACACAGTCTTAAATACAGAGAAAAACTGATGGTTGCCAGATGGAGGTGGGAGGGGGACAGGTGACGTGATGAAAAGGATTAAGAGTATACTTATCTTGAGCACAGGAAAATGTGTAGGACGGTTCTGTCATCACATTATAAGCCTAAAAGTAATATAACACTAATATATTAATTATACTTCAATAGAAAAAAAATCATCAGGAGAAAAGTCCAAGTATAAGTGGACCCACACAGTTCAAACTCATGTTGTTAAGGATCCACTGTATCAGCATAGCCCTAATGAAAATAATCAAACCACAAAGAAACAGAGCAGGGGAGAAAGAAACTAATAGAGAGGCATTATGAAAATAGCCAGAAAATAGTCAATAACAAAATGGCAACAAGCACATGCTTTTCGATAATTACTTTAAATGTAAAGGGACTAAATGCTCCAACTAAAAGACAGTGTGGCTAACTGATTGGCAAAACCAGACCCATCTGTCTTTGGATTAAAACAGACTCATCTAAAATGCAAGGACACACACAGGTCAAACATGAATGGATGTGGAAATATGCTGCATGCAAATAGAAACCAAAAGAAACCTGAAGATGCTATGCTTCTATCAGACAATACAGACTTATATGGGAAGGCTGTAACGAGACAACAAAGCACAGTATATAGTAAAGGGGTCAATCCAATGAGAAGACATGACGTTTGTAAATATCTGTGCACCCAAAGGGGCACCTAAATATGTCAAGCCAATATTAAAAAGGCCTAAAGGGAGAAATAGTGATAGAACAACAGCAGAGGACTCTAGAACGTCAATAACATCAAGGAATAGGTCATCCCTCAGAAAGTCGATAGGGAAACATAGTAGCCTTCAGTGACACATTAGGCCAGATGGATTTTGTACATATACATATAAATATACATATATATATTATATACACACACATATATTTTATATGTATATATAAAATACCCCATCCCAAAACAGCATAGCATACATTTGCTCATAAGCACAAAGAACATTCTCCAAGGTAGAACCTATGTTGGCCCACAGCACAAGCCTCAATACTTTTAAGAAGATTAAAATGCTATCAAGCATAATCTCAGGACACGCAAGTATGAGAAGGAAACTGGGAAATTCACAACTATGTAGAGATTAAACCACATGTTCCTGAGTGACCAGTGGGTCAAGGAAGAAGTCAAAAGGAAAAAGTAAACAAAGCAAAACAAACCCGGAGACATGGAAGAAGAGATTGGCATCATACCTAAACTGATAGGATCCAGATAATGCAATTCTAGGAAGGAAGTTCATAGCGATACATACCTACCTCATGAAATCAGAAAAATTTCAAATAAACAACCAAAGTTTACACCTCAGAAAACTAGAAAGAGAAGAAAAATGAACCCCAATGTCAGGCAAAGGAAGAAAATAACAAAGATCCCTATGGAAATAAATAAAATGGAGTCTAACAAGGCATTAGGGAAAAAAAAAATCAATGAAACTAACAGCTGGTTCTTGGAAAACAGTAACAAAACTGACATAGCCTTTAGCTAGACCTACCAAGAAAAAAGGAGGGTCCTCAAATAAAATCATAAATGAAAGGGGAGATGTTCCAATTGATACACAGAAATGCAAAGGATCACAAGAGACTCCTATGAGCAATTATTTTCAGAAACCAGGGGACGCCATGAAAATGGATAAATTTCTGGAAACCTATAATGTCCTAAGACCAAATCCTCAAGAAATAGAAAATTGGGTTAGACCAAGTACCAGTACCAGCTTGAGTCAGTAATCAGAAGCCTCCCAACAAAAATCCAGGACCAAACAGTTTCACCAGTTAATTCTACCAAGTGTTCAAAGAAAACAAATACCAATCCTTCTGACGTTCTTCCCCAAACAGAAAAGAGGTGAGGATACTTCCAAACTGACCTAATGAAGCCAGCATCACCTTGATAGCAAAATCAGGGCACCCACAGAAAGAAAAATAGAGGACAATATCCCTGATGAACAGAGCTGTAACAAATTGTCAAAAAAATACTGGCAAAGCAAATTCAACAATACATTTCAGTAGTCATACACCGTGATCCATGGGGATTTTTTCCTGTGATGTACTGGTAGTTGAGCATTCATAAATCTGCAAATGTGATACACCAACAAAATGAAGGGCAAAAGTTATATGCTCCTTTCAGCATATTCAGAAAAAGCATTTGAAAGTAACCTCCACATTTGCTTATAGTCCAATCTCTCAACCAAATGAGTGGAGTGGGAACATACTATAGGCTGTACATGGGAATGCCAGAGATTATGTCATACTCAAAGTATAAAGTGGAATGTTTTTCCTGTTAAGAACAGGACCAAGATGCCCATACTCTTACCATGTTTTTTCAACATAATAGTGGAAGTCCTAGCCACAGCATTTAGGCAGGGAAAAGAAAGAAAACCTATCCAAATCAAAAAGGGAGAAGTAAACTGTCACAATTTGCAGGAGACATAACACTACACACAGAGTACCCTCAAGATTCTGTCAAAACACAAAACTAGGAAACAAATTCAGTAAAGTTGCAGGATACAAATTCAATATACAAAAACTCTGTTGGTTTATGGTTGACAAATAGAAATCCATCAGAGTGAGAATAAGGAAAATAATCCCATTTACAAGTGTATTAGAGAGAATAAAATATTTCATAATGAATTTATTTCAGTAGGTGAAAGACTTGTTTATGGAAAACCACAACACATGAATGAAAGGAAGTGAAGATGATGCAAGCCAATGGAAAGATGACCTTACTAGGGGATTGAGAGAGTTAGTGCTTTTGAAAATGTCCACACTACCCCAAGTCATGCACAGATTCCATGCAGTCCCCATCCAATGGCATTTTTCACAGAAAGAGAACAAAAATCCTGAAATGTGTACAGTGATAGGGGGACTCTGAATAGTCACAGCGATGTTGACAAAGAAGGAATCACAGTTTTGGAACTCAAACTATACTACACATCTATGCTGATCAAAACAGTGTGGCATTGGCCCAAAAATAGACCAAAGTTTGATAGAACAGAGATCCCAGATAAATCCCCAATGATATGGCCATTTATTTTTATAGTTTATTGTCAAGTTAGCTTCCATGTAACACCCAATGCTCATCCAGACAAGTGCCCTCCTCCATGCCCATCACCCCCCCATCCCTTTTCCCCCTCCCCCATCAGCCCTCAGTTTGTTTTCAGTATTCAAGAGTCTCTCATGGCTTGCCTCCTTCCCTTTTGCACTATTTTTCTGCCTGCCCCTCCCCCATGGTCCTCAGTTAAGTTTCTCCTATTCCACTTATGAGTGAAAATATATGGTATCTGTCCTTCTCTGCCTGACTTATTTCACTTCGTATGACATACTCGAGTTCCATCCATGTTGCTATGGATGGCCATATTTCATTTTTTCTCATTGCCATGTAGTATTCCATTGTGTAGATAAACCACATCTTCTTGATCCATTCAAGAGTTGATGAACATTTAGGCTCTTTCCATATTTGGCTATTGTTGAAAGTCCTGCTGTGAACATTGGGGTACATGTGCCCCTATGCATCAGCACTTCTGTGTCCCCTGGGTAAATCCCTAGCAGTGCTATTGCTGGGACATAGGGGAGTTCTACTGATAGTTTTTTGAGGAATCTCCACACTGTTTTCCAGAGCAGCTGCACCAGTTTACATTCCCACCAACAATGTAGCAGTTTACATTCCCACCAACAATTTATCCACATCCTCGCCAGCATCTATAGTCTCCTGACTTGTTCATTTTAGTGATATGGCCAATTAATCTATGACACAGGAGACACGAATACACAATGGGAGAAAGACTGTATCTTAAACACGTGGTGCTGGCTAAACTGGACAGCCACATGCAGAAGAATGGAACTGGGCTCCTTTGGTATACCATATACAAAATTAAACTCAAAATGGATTAAAGACCTTAATGTTAAGTCTTGGAACCATAAAAATCCTAGTAAGTCTTAGAACCATAAAAGTCCTAGAAATATTGATAGAGAAATGATGGTAGAGTAGGAGTATCTTGATCTCATCTCCACCCAGGGACAAACTGATGCAATAATGTCATGTAATGCAACTTACTCTGAAAATTACTTCAGAATCAGAGATCTTATGCAACTAATGGCATAAAAGAAGTTCTCATTTGGAATCTAAGTGCTATGAAATGCAGTATAGAATAAAAGTCTGCAGTCCAGCAGCAACCCCACATGAAAAGGGTATCATAGACCCTCGCGGAGAAGGAAAAGGATTAATACTCCAATTGGACATGCCTGGCCTTGAGGAAGTAGACTGTGATGGCAATTCCCTGGAATGTCTGCCTTTGAAAATCAGTAGTGCATAACTCTGGGAGAGCTACAGGGTTAAACCAAGGCTCTGCTATTAAAGTGCCAGCACTGTACACCACTTGGCCTGAGACCTGGCAGGAAGCAGCAATTTGAAAAACAGCTGGACTCTATGTGAAGGTGATTCATTGACTAATTTAGGATATGTGCTAGGGAGGCAGGAATTTTCAAGAGTGTCTCTGGGAATGGATGTACCATTTTCTTTCCTTGTTTGTGTCGCCAGATGGATGTTTACTGGAACTAGTACTGACGTTATCTATCGACATCACTAGCACTGCTTGCCCCACCTAGGTAATTCCGTGTGGACCTAACCCACCTGCTAGTGTGAGTGGTCCTCCAATGTGGCTCCCACTCCACCACACCAGCAAGCAGCTTCTCTGGTGTTCTGTCAGAGTGACTACTGCCCTGTCATTCTTGGCAGGCAGTCCTTAGTGAGACTGGCAAGTTAGGCACAGTTGGGTCAACTCCTATCCTGGGGATATGGGGGCAGCTAGCCACATCTACCAGCATACTTGCTGTAGCTATATCTGGGTTTCTTATTTAGATGCTCTGGGGAAAGCCCTGTCCATCAATGCTCCCAGAATAGTTGCAACTCATTCACAACAAGAGGGCTCATGCAAACCACACAGGGGATACTTTTTGAATGTTTAGTTCTGTAACCAGCGGATGGGGTGTGTGGGGGGTGGATTATGCTTCTAGCCATCACAGGAGACCTTTTATATAAGCCCACTACTTACAAGGTCAGGGGACATAGTTGTGCTACACAATGTATAGTTACAAACAGGATACAGACAAAATGAGATGACAGAGGAATAATATCCAAATGAAGGAACACGACAAATTCCCAGTAGAAGAGCTAAACAAAATGAAGGTAAGCAACGTACTTGATAAAAAGTTCAAAATAATAGTCTTAGATACTCTACTGTTGTTTCAGTGCATGAGTGAAATTAATGAGGACTTCAACAAAAAGTAAAAAATGTAAAACTGAACCAGCCATAGTTGAACTGAACTGAAATGAAAAACTAGAGGGAATCAATAGCATTTTAAAGAATGCAGGAAGACAGATCAGCAGTATAAAAAAGTAGTGAAAAGGACCCGGAGCCAAGATGGCGGAGAGGAAGGGAGCTCTGTAAACTTTGTCTGCCCCATCTATCGAACTGAGAAGGACATTACTCCCATCTGCAAGAGCGGAAGGAGAAAATATGGACTCCAGAAAGAAGACAACCTCAAGGATACCTGAGTGAGTGAGTGCAAACTGGGGAGATTGGAAAACAGGCCAGCCTGAGATGGACAGGGGAGGTGGGAGCCCCAGCCTAACACGGGGCAAGTGCGTGGAGCCTGAGAGACAAAGGGAAGAGACAGAGAGACTGAATACGCTCATAGTACTGTCTCTGGGGAAGAGGTAAAGAACGTTTAACTGCGCTCAGAGAGAAAGCCTCACTCCATATATAAATGCTGGGCAGCGCGAATCCCGAACCTGGGTGGCACAAGGGAAAGAACAGCTTCTAGCCCTGTGCCATCCCAGCAGGGAGTCGGTGGCCACAGCAGTGCCAGGGGCACGTGCTTCGACCTCAGCTGAGGGAGTGGGAGCACGCACCTCATTTCCACGGTGCATCTTGTCTCCAGCATTGGCCACGTGAATCCTGAATCCTGAATCCCGGGTGCCAACAGGGAAAAAATAGCCCCCAACCCTACACGATCCTGGCAGGGAGTTGGCGGCGGTGGAGGCCAGGGCGCACGCTCTGCCTGCAGGAGCGCGCAGCTCATTTCCAGCCGTGCCAGGTGCCTCGGGCAGCAGCAGCACGAATCCCAGCCAGCTCCAAAAGAAACTCATCCCTCCCCCAACGCAATCCCTGCTGAGGCCTGGGAATCCGCAGTTGTGTCTGTGACGGCTCACCTCCTGCTGTGCACATCGCCCCAGGCTGCACACCTCCCCTCAGGCAGAGGCAGCTGAAATCCCGGCCTGAGCCAAAAGAAACTGATCCCTCTCCCTAAGAAGACAGCGGCCAAAGCAAGTACATGTCATCTGTGGTAGCATAAAAGTGCATGGACTAGGACTTTGAACTGAGGCGGGCCTGGAAAATACAACTTGGCTCAGCTGCAGGAGATGGGACTCATTAGAGTGGCCTACAGTGCCTAGTTGTTTTTTTTTATACAATTTATTTTTTTAACATATGCAATTATTTCCCATCATTTACAATACAGTAGTTTCAATGACACTCCAAACAGAAAAGCAAAGTAAAAAATCAAAACCCCCACTTCTATTTCATGTAATTAGACTTATACAGAAATTAGAAGGTTAGGTACCAACTAGTTAATCACCTAATTTCACAGCTATCTGAAGTGGCAATTGTAATATAGCAGCTTATCTATGATACATTCAAGATACATGATATAATTTATTACTTGC
>NC_043709.1:47640597-47641850 GCF_006229205.1 Suricata suricatta | reverse complement strand
AAAAGCAAAGTAAAAAATCAAAACCCCCACTTCTATTTCATGTAATTAGACTTATACAGAAATTAGAAGGTTAGGTACCAACTAGTTAATCACCTAATTTCACAGCTATCTGAAGTGGCAATTGTAATATAGCAGCTTATCTATGATACATTCAAGATACATGATATAATTTATTACTTGCCCATAAGCTAAAACACAGAGTGTGGCATGCCGCCATTTTACTCTCTGCAGCCACCAAGGTGGAGACTCTGAGAGCAGCCTCCGAGACCTACCACACCAAAGCACACCTATCTGCAAGGGGGAGCTGCTGCTTTTTTTTTCCTCTCTCTTTTTTTCTTCCTTTTTTTTTTTTTGTACTTACTTTTTATTATTATGACCTTTTTTACTTAAAATTTTTAACTTGTTACTCCATATTTTCCTTTCTCTCTCCCTCTTTTATTTTCTTTCTTGCAATCCAGATATATTCCCCTGTCTCTCATCCTTCTCTCTCCCCTCAACTAGTCATACACTTTAAGACTGTCCATTGTCCTTTGTTGTCTCTGATCCCCTTTATTATTTTTTTCTTCTCTTCTTTTCATCTCTTTCCTGTCCATTTTCTTTCTTTCCTTTCCCCCTTTTAATTTGTTCATTTGTTTGTCTGTGCGTTTGTGTGCTTCTGTTCCTTCTGTGTTTGTCTGTCTGTTTTCTTTCTTAGGACTACACCAAGAAACAAGCCAAAGTGTGCATATCGGTGAGTCCCAAATATTGCTGAGTAGGGAAATAAAATATACAAAGGCACAACAAGAGAAACTGAGAGACACCATTAAAGGAATATTTCCTGAAATGACAGGCCCTGGACACTCAATAAGCCTCTTTTAACAGAGCAATATTAACAGGTGCACAGAGCACAATGAGCTTTTTAAAGCTGACAAGAGACAGAAAACTAGCAAAAATGACAAAATGAAGGAACCTCCAGGAAGAAGTCACAGCCACAGAACTGCTGAAGCCAGATCTAGACAACATACCGGATCAAGAATTTAAAAAACTTGTCATAAAATTAATCGCTGGGGTTGAAAAAAGCATCAAAGAAGCAACTGAGACAATGACTAGGCACTTTGAAAATAGGTGTGATGAGTTAAAAAAAAAAAAAGGCTATAAATGAGGTGAATAACAAAATGGAGGCAGCCACCTCAAGGATTGATGAGGCAGAGAGAAGAATAGGTGAATTAGAAGATATAGTTATAGCAAAAGAGGAAGCTGGAAAGAGAGAGAAA
>NC_043709.1:47639431-47640497 GCF_006229205.1 Suricata suricatta | reverse complement strand
AAACCATCAAATACCTAGGAGTAAACCTAACCAAGGATGTAAAAGACCTATATGATGAAAACTATAGAAAACTTATGAAAGAGATTGAAGTAGACACCAAGAAATGGAAAAACATTCCCTGTTTATGGATTGGAAGAATACACATTGTGAAAATGTCATTACTTCCCAAAGCAATCTACACATTCAATGCAATCCCTATCAAAATTGCACCAACATTCTTCTCAAAGCTAGAACAAACTATCCTCAAATTTGTATGGAACCACAAAAGACCCCGAATAGCCAAAGTAATATTGGAGAAGAAAACCAAAATGGGAGGCATCACAATCCCAGACCCTAGCCTCTACTACAAAGCTGTCATCATCAAGACAGTATGGTATTGGCACAAAAACAGACACATAGACCAATGGAATAGAATAGAGAGCCCAGAATTGAGCCCACAAATGTACGGCCAATTAATCTTTGACAAAGCAGGAAAGAGTATCCGTTGGAAAAAAGACTGCTTCTTTAGTAGGTGTTGCTGGGACAACTGGACAGCAACATGCAGAAGAATGAAACTAGACCATTTTTTTTCACCATACACAAAAGTCAACTCAAAATGGCTGAAGGACCTGAATGTGAGACAGGAAACCATTAAAACCCTCGAGGAGAAAGTAGGAAACAACCTCCTTGACCTCCACTGCTGCAATTTCCTATTTGACACATCCCCAAAGGCAAAGGAAATGAGAGCAAAACTGAACCCTTGGGATCTCATCAAGATAAAAAGCTTCTGCACTGCAAAGGAAACAATCAAGAAAACTAATAGGCAACCAGAATGGGAAAAGATAGTTGCAAATGACATATCAGATAAAGGGCTAGTCCCAAAGTCTACAAGGAACTCACCAAACTCCACACCCAAAAAACAAATAATTCAGTGAAGAAATGGGCAGAAGACATAAACAGACACTTCTCCAAAGAGGACATCCAGATGGCCTACAGGCACATGAAACGATGCTCAACACCACTCATCATCAGGGAAACACAAATCAAAACCACACTGAGATACCACCTCACACCAGTCAGAGTGACT
>NC_043709.1:47507164-47639331 GCF_006229205.1 Suricata suricatta | reverse complement strand
GAAGGGGGAGGGGGGAAAAGAGGTGGTGGTGATGGAGGAGGGCACTTGTGGGGAAGAACACTGGATGTTATATGGAAACGAATTTGACAATAAACTACTTAAAAAAAAAACCAAAAAAAAAGTAGTGGAAAGAAAACCAACCTGGACAGCAAAAAGAAAAAGAATATAAAAACAAGATTAGGATAGGTTAAGGTATCTCTGTGGCAACAAGAAGCACCCACATTATAAGGATTCCAAAAGGAGAGAGGTAAAAGGGCAAAAAACTTATCTGAAACAATACATTCTGACAATTTCCTTAACTTGAGAAGGAAATAAACATCCAGTTTCAGCATATACAGAGAGCCCCAAATAAGATTAACTTATGGATGTCCACGCCAATACTCCTAATAATTAAAATGGCAAAAATTAAAGAGAAACTTAAAAGCTGCAAGAGAAAAGCAAACCATTACATACAAGTGTAACACTGTAAGGTCATTGGATAATTTTTCAGCAGAAATTTTGCAGACAAGGAGGAGAGGCATACTGGCAGACTAGAGTGACTGCACACACTAGTTGGAGAGCCTGTGGCAGATGGGGGCTTCCTGGCTCAGCCCCCCATTGGAGAGGGCCTCCAGTATGCTTAGTCCTCATTGAGTCTGCCCTGGGCTGGGATACTGACTTCTAATATGGTCTGTTCTTGAAATCATGGATCCTGTTTATAACCCTGGTTCTTCTGGGGTTCCCTAAGCAAATGCCAAAGCAATTATTATCCAGCTGATTTCCCCATGGGCTATGTAGCCACAGCTCTTGCCTACCCCCCAACACATATCCTAGAGTGAATTCTACATTCCAAATGGGTTACATTCCTAGCACTCCTTACAAAGCATCCTGTTCCCTTACCAGCATGGCAGTGCCACCATACTCTTGCTCCCCCAGCACCTACCAGACCACTGTGTACCCCATGTGGAAGTGCCTATCCCCAGCAGAGTCCCTATGTACAGCAATTCCATGTACCACACACAGCCACTGTATGAAGAACCCCTTCACATTATCTACCACACCATAGCAGTAAAGCCCAATGACATGTTAGTGACAGTGTACTTTGTTCCCATCTTTCCACTTAGAGGCAGCAGCATGACCATGGCATGGTGGCTGGGACCACCATGGCCATGTCACCAAGTACCCTGCTCATTGCCCATTCCCAAACTCCTACTGCCCCCACCCAGTAACTGTGCCTACATCTTGGGCTCCAGCTAAGTGCTCCCTTGGTTGTGGTGATCACCCTGCACATGTTTGAGGATGGAGCTATGCAGTCACATCAAGGAGGTTCACAGCTGGTGCTGCAGACCTAATGCTCAAACCTGGACTTTCTTAATGGTTTTGACATTTTAGCTCAGCACTACTATGGCCTGGACCAGCAAGTCCCAGCACCATTATTCACCAACTAACTCTATGAGTTGGTCTTAAAGCAAATCCTGCCTTATGGTCTGCCTGTCAATTTTTTAGCTAAGTATAATGATAAAAAGGAAGTATTAATCTTTCTTAATAATGTATAGTTGAATGCACAAGGAAAACCCAAACTGCTCCAACAAAATCCATCAAAAACTGCTAGAACTGATACATAGATTTAGCAAAGTTGCAGAATATAAAAATCAATGTCCAGAAATTGGTTGTATTTCTATACACCAATAATGAAGCATCAGAAAGAGAAATGAAGGAATCTATCCCATTTCTACTTGCACTGAAATTCATAAAATACCTAGGAATAAACCTAACCAAAGAGGTAAAATATCTATATGCTGAAAACTATAGAAAACTTATGAAAGAAATGAAGACAAAAAAAATTGAAAAACATTCCTTGCTCATGGACTGGAAGAACAAATATTGTTAAAATGTCAATATTACCCAAAGTAATCCATATGTTCAATGCAATCCCTATAAAAATAACACCAGCATTCTTCACAGAGCTAGAAAAAACAATCCTAAAATTTATATGGAATCAGAAAAGACCCCAAAGAACAAAGTAACATTGAAAAAGAAAACCAAAGCTGGAGGCATCATATTTCCAGATTTCAAACTCTAATCAAGACAGTGTGGTATAGGTACAGAAACAAATAGATCAATGGAACAGAATAGAGAACCCAGAAACTGACCCACAAATGTATGGCCAACTAATCTTTGATGAAGCAGGAACGAATATTCAGTGGAATAAAGATGGTCTTTTCAGAAATGGTGTTTGGAAAACTGGACAGCAACATGCAGAACAATGAATCTGGACCACTTTCTTATACCATACAGAAAAATTAACTTAAAATGAATGAAAAGGCCTAACTATAAGACAGGAAGTGATCAAAATTCTATAGGAGAAAACCAACAACAACCTCTTGGACTTTGGCCACAGCAACTTCTTACTTGACATGTCTCCAGAGGCAGGGGAAACAAACAAAAATGAACTATTTGGACCTCATCAAGATAAAAAGCAAAGGAATTAACAAAACTAAAATGCAACCAGTGGAATGGGGGAGGTTTGCAAATGACATATCAGATGAAGTGTTGGTATCCAAAATCTATAAATAACTTATCTACCTCAACACCCAAAAAACAAATAATCCAGGGAAGAAATGGGCAAAAGACATGAATAGACACTTTTATAAACAAGACATCCAGATGCCCAATACACACGTGAAAAGATGCTTAATATCACTCATCAATAGGGAAATACAAATCAAAACCACAAGGAGATACAACCTCATCCTTGTCAGAATGGCTAAAATTAACAACTCAGGAAACAACACATGTTGGTGAGGATACAAAGAAAGAGGAACTCTTTTGCACTGCTAGTGGGGATGTATACTGGGGCAGCCTCTCTGAAAAACAGCATGGAGTTTCCTCAAAAAATTAAAAATAGAATTACCCTACAACCAAGCAATTGCACTACTAGGAATTAACCAAAGGATACATAAATGTTGACTTGAAAGGGCACATATACCCCAATGTTTATAGCAGCACTACTGATAATAGCCAAAGAATGGAGAGACACCAAATGTCCGTTGACTGATGAATAGATAAAGAACATGTGGTGTGTGTACACACACACACACACACACACACACACACACACACAGAGGAATATTACTTTGTGATCAAAAAGAATGAAATTTTGTCATTTGCAACAATGTGGATGGAACTAGAGCACATTAAGCGAAATATGTCAGAGAAACACATATATGGTATGATTTCACTCATATGTGGAGTTTAAGAAACAAAATAGATGAAAATAGGGGAAGGGGAGCAAAAATAAGATAAAAACAGAACAAATACAGAAAAAAACCTGAGAGTTGCTGGAGGGTTGTTGGGAGAGAGGATGGGCTAAATGAGTGATGGGGATTAAGGGGGCACTTGTTGGGATGAGCACTGGGTGTTATATGTAAGTGATGAATCACTAAATTCTATCCCTGAAATCATTATTACATTATATATTAACTTGGATTAACTAAGAAAAAAAGCTGAAAAACACATAAAAATAAAGCTTGATCAATTTACCTGTAGTGACTAATGAAAAACCATTATATGCAAAACCCAAAGGAATGGAAAAACATTTTACAACCTGTATCACTAATGCACTGTGTAACGTATGTAGTCTTAAAGTTATGTGTTAATGTGAAAAAAGAAAAAAGAACTCTGCAGGACAGAAGTGAGTGGCACAATACATTCTTTAAGTTTATTTGTTTATTTTGAGAAAGAGAGAGAGGGAGGGAGAGGGAGAATCCCAAGTAGGGTTCAGACTATCAGGGCAGAACCTGATGCGGGGCTCAAACCCATGAACTGTGAGATTATGACCTGAGCCAAGATCAAAAGTTGGACACTCAAATGCCTGAGAGCCACCCAAGTGTCCTAGCATGATATATTCTAAGTGCTAAAAGGACAAAACCTACAAACTAAAATATGTTACACAGCAAGGATGTCATTCAGAATTGAAGGACAGATAAAAAGTTTTCCAGACAGATAAAAAAGGAATTTATCACCATTAAACTGGCCTGATAAGAAATGTTAAAGGAATTTTGTTCAGTGAAGAAAAAAGCCATAAGTATAAAAAAATATGAAAAGTGGGAGCTTGGGTGGCTTAGTAATTTAAGTGTCCGACTTCGGCCCATGTCATGATCTTATGGTTTGTTAGCTCAAACCTTGTTGGGAGCTATTTGAACTCACCAGTAGAGTGAAAATTCCTGGTGAGGGTACGGCAAGTTTGCACAGTCTCTTGCCCCCAGATAGCTCCCAAAATCCACCCTCTTGAAACTTTCATTTCTGCTTGGGCACCAAACCTCAGAGTGCTTTGCTTATTAGTGTCAGGAGTGGCCTGTCCCCCTGCCCTGTCCCTGAGGCATGATTGCACAAGGTCAGAAAAAATGTGAGTAAACTAGATACACCCTAATGCAACATATAATTTTCCCCTAAGCAATTAACTGATAACTGACTACCTTTTGGGCCTGAAAGCCTTTGTAAAAGTCACTACCACAATAAAATGTATCAATCATCTTTGGGATTGTGAGAGCAGCCATTATGTCTTCTGAGAACCTGTTTTTCTGGGAACTTTCTCTTAGAGTTATAAACAGCCAAATGACCCTTACTCATAAAAAACTGACCTTTACAACAATGCTGTTTGCCTCTTGGTTAAAGATTGCTTCCTTAAGCCTAGACCTGAGGTTTTGTAAAAATACCTGTGACACCATGAGTGCCTGTAGCTAAGTTTTTTATGACAATCAGTACTAGAATTGTAACTTCTGCAGAACCCATGTCCTGGAAAATTGTAAAACTTATCTATGAGAAATCATTTACTGCTCTTTCTGGTCCTTATACCTTTTGCCATAAATAAAGCTTGAGAACCAGACAGGGCAGAGATGCCTGCCAGAATGGTAGAGACGCCTGTCAGATGGGCAGCGGTGCCCATCTAGTGATCAGAATGAAACTCAAGCCTCTCTCTTTATCTCTCTCTCTCTCTCTCTCTCTCTCACCAACACTGTCCTCCTTCAAGGGAACCCTGACTCCAGCAAAACCTCATGTCAGGCCCTGTGCTGACAGCTAAGAGTCCAGAGCCTGTTTCGAATTCTGTGTCTTCCTCTCTTTCTGCCCCTACCCTGCTCACACTCTGCCTCTCAAAATAAACAAACATTAAAAAAAATGTGAAAGAAAAAACTTAACTGGTAGAAGCAAACATATAGTAAAGAAAATAATCATTAAAAAATGTTTTAATGTTTATTTATTTTTGAGAGACAGAGTACAAGCAGGGGAGGTGCAGAGAGAGAATTAGACACAGTATTTGAAGCAAGCTCCCAGCTCTGGTCTATCGGCTCAGAGCCCAACATGGGGCTTGAACCCATGAACCAGGAGATCATGACCTAAACGAAAGTCAGATGCTTAACTGACTGAGCCACCCAAGCACTCCAATAATCATTCATTTTTAAAGCCATCAAGACTGTTACAAAAGTAGTAAAAATCCGTGAGAGCTACAAAAATTAGTTATGAAATAACAAATAAGATGAAAATTAGGACATCATATACATAAAACATGGAATGGGGGGGTCAAAATGTAATGCATTTAGAATGTTTTCTAATTTAAGTCACATGAATTTAATATAGATTGCTATAAACAGGGATGTTTTGTATATACTTTATGTCAAGCACCAACCAAAAACTTGATACACAAAAATTAAGAGAAAGGAACCCAAACATAACATTAAAAAATGTCATCAGATCACAAGAGAGGAGAGCAAGAGGAGAAAAGAACAGAGGAAAAACTACAAAAGCAGCCAGATAATAACAGAGCTTTTCCCCTGAGATCAGGAACATGACAGGCATGTCCACTCTCAGCACTGCCATTTAACATAGTGCTGGAAGTCTTAGCATCAGCAATCAGACAACAAAAGTAAAAGGCATCAGAATTGGCAAAGACGAAGTTAAACTTTCACTTTTTACAGATGACCTGATACTCTACATGGAAAACCTGACCGACTCCACCAGAAGCTTTCTAGAACTGATCCATGAATTCAGCAAAGTCGCAGGTTACAAAATCAATGCACAGAAATCCATTTTTATACACCAATAATGAAGCAACAGAAAGAGAAATAAGAAATGGATCCCATTCACAATTGCACAAAAAAATCACAAAATACCTAGGAATAAACCTAACCAGAGATGTAAAAGACCTATATGATGAAAACTATAAAAACTTATGAAAGAAATTGAAGACACAAAGAAATGGAAAAAACATTTCATGCTCATGGATAAGAATAAACAGTGTTAAGATGTCATTATTACTGAAAACAATCTACACATTCAATGCAATCCCCATCAAAGTTGCGCCAGCGTTTTTCTCCAAGCTAGAACAAACTATCTTAAAATTCGTATGGAACCAGAAAAGACCCCGAATAGCCAAAGTAATATTGAAGAAGAAAACCAAAATGGGAAGCATCCCAGTCCCAGACTTTAGCCTCTACTACAAAGCTGTCATCATCAAGACAGTATGTTATTGGCACAAAAATAGACACATGGACCAATGGAATAGAATAGAGAACCCAGAACTGGACCCACAAGTGTATGACCAATTAATCTTTGACAAAACAGGAAAAGAGTATCCAATGGAAAAAAGATGCCTCTTTAACAGGTGGTGCTGGGAGAAATGGATAGCAACATGTAGAAGAATGAAACTAGACCACTTTCTTACACCTTTCACAAAAAATATACTCAAAATGGATGAAGGACCTGAATGTGAGACAGGAAACCATAAAAACCCTAGAGGAGAAAGCAGCAAATAGCCTCCTTGACCTCAATTGCAGCAATTTTTTTTATGTGACACATCCCCAAAGGCAAGGGAATCAAGAGCAAAACGGAACTCTTGGGACCTCATCAAGATAGAAAGCTTCTGCACTGCAAAAGAATCAAGAAAACTAATAGGCAACCAGTGGAATGGGAAATAATAGTTGCAAATGGCATATCAGATAAAGGGCTAATATCCAAAATCTTCAAGGAACTCACCAAAGTTCACACCCAAAAAACAAATAATCCAGTGAAGAAATGGGCAGAAGACATGAATAGACACTACTGCAAAGAGGACATCCAGATGGCCAACAGACCCATGAAACAATGCTCATGGGTCATCACTCATCATCAGGAAAATACTAATCAAAACCACACTGAGATACCACTTAACGCCAGTCAGAGTGGCTAAAATGAACAAATCAAGAAACTATAGATGCTGGCGAGGGTATGGAGAGATGGGCACCCTCCTACACTGTTGGTGGGAATATAAACTGGTGCAGCCATTCTGGTAAACAGTGTGGAGATTCCTCAAAAAACTATCAGTAGAACTCCCCTATGACCCAGCAATAGCACTGCTAGGGATTTACCCAAGGGATACACAAGTGCTGATGCATAGGGGCACATGTACCCCGATGTTCATAGCAACAATGTCAACAATAGCCAAATCATGGAAAGAGCCTAAGTGTCCATCACCTGATGAATGGATCAAGACGATGTGATTTATATATACAATGGAGTACTATATGGCAACGAGAAAGAATGAAATATGGCCATTTGTAGCAAAATGGATGGACCTGGAGGGAGTCATGCTAAGTGAAATAAGTCAGGCAGAGAAGGACAGATACGGTATATTGTTACTCATAGTTCTAACAGGAGAAACCCAATAGGGGACCATGGGAAGGGGAAAGGGGGTAAAAGAGTTGGGGAGAGAGAGTGAGGCAAATAATGAGAGACTTTTGAACGCTTAGGAGAAACTAAGGGCTGCGGAGGGAGGGGGGAAGTGGAAGGGGGTGATGGTCATGGAGGGGGCACTTGTGGGGAAGAACACTGGGTGTTATATGGAAACCAACTTGGTAATAAACTATTAAAGAAAACAAAGTAATACACATTAACAAAATGAAGGATAAAAATTATTATGATCTCAATAGGTGCATAAAAAGCATTTCACAAAGTTCATCGATTCATGATAAAAATTCTCAGCAAAATGAGTTTAAAGGGAACACACCTCAATATAATACAGGCCATGTAATCAAATCCACAACAAACATCATAGTCAATGGTGAAAAGCTGAAAGCTTTTCCTTTACTATCAGGAACAAGACAGGGATGTCTATTCTTGCCACTTTTATTCAACATTGTACTGGAAATCCTTTCCACAGCAACCAGTAAACAAAAGGAATTAAGAGACATCCAAATGGGTCAAGAAGAAGTAAAAATGTCTTATTTACACATGGCATTGTAACACATATAGAAAATCCTAAAGATTCCACAAACATCTATTAGAATAAGTAAATTCAATAAAATCACAAGATACAAAAATCAATATACAGGAATCTGTTGTACAAAAGAATAAATCTGTTGTTTCTATAAACTAATGAAAACCTATCCAAAAGATAAATTAAGACAGCAATCCCAATGACAATTGCATACAACATAATAAAATACCTAGGAATAAATTTAATCTAGGAAGTAAAAAAATCTGTACTCTGAAAAATAGGACATTGACGAAAAAAATGGAAGATGACACAAATAAAAGCTATTCCATGCTCATGGATTAGAGGAATCTTGTTAAAAAGTCCATACTACCCAAAGTAACACCTAGATTCATTGTAATCCCTATCCGAATTCCACTGGTGTTTTCCACAGAAAGAGAATAAAGAAACCTGAAATGTGTATAAAGCCACAAAAGACTCTAAATAGCCAAAGCAATCTTTTTAAAATTAAAAATGTTTTTACTGTTTATTTGTTGAGAGAGACAGAGTACAGGCAGGGGAGGGGAAGAGAGAGAGGTAAATCTGAAGCAGATTCCAGGCTCTGAGCCATAAGCACAGAGCCAGACACAGGGCTTGAACCCGTGAACTGTGATATCACGACCTGGGTTGAAATCAGACACTTAACTGATTGACCCACCCAGGGTCCCCAATAGCCAAAGCAATCTTGACAAAGAAGGACAAAGCTTGAGGAACCACAATCCCATAGCTTAAGCAATACTAAAAATCTATAGTGATCAACATAGTATGGCATTGGCACAAAAATAAATGATAGTTGAATGGAATAGAGACTCCAGATAAACCCATGCTTATATGGCCAATTAATCTATGACCCGGGAGACAAAAATACAGAGTGGGGAAAAGAGAGTCTCTTTAACATACGGTGATGGTTAAACCCGACAGCTGCATGCAGAAGAATGGAACTGGGCAGCTTTTTTTACACTGTATATTAAATTCAACTCAAAATGGATTAAGGATCTGAAACCTTAAAACCCTTAAACACAGAGGCAGTACACTCTTGGATGTTGCCCCTAGCAATACTTTTACAGATAAGTCTGCCCAGGCAAGGGAAACAAAAGCCAAAATAAACAACTGGGACTACATAAAATGGAAAAGCTTTTGCATGGTGGAAGCAACCATTCCCAAAAGGAAAAGGCAACCTGACTTGGAGAAGATATTTGTAAATAGTATGTTCCACAGGGGGTTAATGTCCCACATGACACCAATCACCCAAATAGTTAAACTGAAACAAAAATGGGCAGAGGACTTGAATATGCATTTTCCAAAGAAGGCATACAGAGGGTTGACACACATGTGAAGGATGCTCAATGTCACTGATCATCAGGGAAATGAAAATCTAAATCAAAACCACAATGAGATATCATTTCACACCAATCAGAATAGCTAGTATAAAAACACTCAGAAAGTGAGAGGTGGCAAGGATGTGGAGAAAAGGGAACTTTTATGCACTGCTCGTGGCATGGAAAATGTTACTGAGGTTCCTCAAAAAATTAAGAAGAGAAAAAAGATTAAAAATAGAAATACTATAGGACCTAGTAATTACACTTCTGGGTATTTTCCAAAGAAAATTAAAACACTATTTCAAAAAGACATGCACTTCTGTGTTTACTGTAGCATTACTTACAATTGCCAAGATATAGTAACAACTTAATTGTCTACCAATAGATGAATGGATAAAGTCCATAAAATGGACTGTTACTCAGCCACAAAAAAAAAAGTATGAAATCTTGCCATCTGTGACTACATGAATGGACCTAGACAGTATTATTTTAAGTGAAATCAGTTGGACAGAGAAATGCTATATGAATTCAGTTATATCTTGAATCTAGAAAACAACAAATGAACAACAAGAAGAAACAGACTCATAAATACAGTGGATAAATGATTGTTTTCAGAGTAGAGGGGAATGGAGGGATAGGTGAAATAAATGAAGGGGATTAAGAGGTACAAACTTCCAGTTATAAAATAAATAAAAGTATAGCATAGAAAATATAGTCATTAATATTGAAATGAATGTGTATGATGACAGTGGTGAACATTTCATAATGTATGGATTTGTTGAATTACTAGGCTATGCATCCAAAACTAATATAACTTTATATGTCAACTATACTTCAGTTAAAAAAGAAACTGGCTGGCAGCCAACATGGCAGTACTTCCTATGTCTCTCAAATAAAGAAGGGATAAAGCCAAAGGACTTTGAACCCCAAGAGTCTGGGAGGAAAAGAGACCGAGTCTACCAGGGAGAAACCAGAAAAACCTGACAGGCCATAGATGAGTGACTACAAACCGGGGGAGATAAAACAGGCATGCGGGGGGAGGAACTCCCTCTGTGGAGAGACAAAGAGAAGAGAAAGAATGTAGGGCTGTATCTGGACAAGAGAGGAAAAAACCTCGAACTGAGATGGAGAGGGATCCCATCTTTAGCTGCTGGGCTTTCTTTGGATGAGGGCCAGCTGCCCTGTTCGTGCATCTGGGGAGGAGGGGAGCCATCTCTGGTTCCGTGGTGGGTCAGGGGAGCAGTCTGCAGCAGGAGAAACCAGTCCTTCCTCTGAAGTGCTGCAGCACAGGACAAAACCAGCCAGGATCACATATCAGGAGGCACAGAGAGGCACTTCCCCAATACAGGGGTGCACAGAGTGGGAGTTTAAGTCCCAGCCAAGTGCTAGGCCACAGGAGTCTGTGGAGTTGAGACAGAATGCCTCGTCTGCACCCACAGCACAGTGAGAACAGCTCCGAAGGAGTGATTTGTGACACTCGTCCATGAAGAAGGGACTGGGGTGGGGGGTGGGGGGCAGGTCGCCATTTTTCTCCCCACAACCACCAAGGTGGAGCCTCAGGGATGGGTCCATCGGGCTCACAGTGGAGGCTGGACTAGCCTACACTAAACCATCCCCTTCCACACCAGGTAACTGCATATCTACTGGGGCACAACAGAACCTGTAGAACCAGATGGTCTCCTGCTCCAGACCAACGCTGTGGCATTGCCTGGATTAATTCCAGAAAAATTCTTCTTGTTTAGATAAATTCTCCCTTTTCTCGTTTTTATCTCTTCCCTCCTCTAAGCTGGTTACTGGTTTTGTTTAAAGAAACATATTTAATCCATTCTCTTGATACATGTTCTACACCTCCTTTCTGTTCCCTTCTCTTTCTCTGGAATAATCAAGCTATATAGTTTGGGTAATTTATCTTCATCCCCCCCCCCCCCGCCCCCACACGTTCTTATTTTCCTTTCTTTCTCTGGATTAAGCCTTTTAGACTTTCCGCCTGGTCAATGTTTATTTTTTGTTTTTCCCACCCCTGTCATTTCTCTCTTTGTATGTGTTCTTCCCTCAGCACTGCCTCCACCCTGTTCTTTACTTTTAGCTGGTGTTTCTGGTTTTTTGCTTTTGGATTGTTTTTTTGTTTGTTTGTTTTACTTTTTGTGGGTTGTGTGTTTTCATTTCCTGTTTGTCTGTTTTTCTTTCCAGGGCTACTTCAGAAACAAATCAAAGCATACCTGGTGGAGGGCACAAAACATCACTACGAGTAGGGAAATAGAATAAATCAAAGTCACAACAGAAAGCAAGTAACACTCTCCAAAAAAACACCTCCTGAATATCCAGGCCCTGAACAGTGTATGATCCCCCTTTAATATAGCAGTGCTCCCAGGTGCAGAGCACATAACAAGCTTTTAAAACTCATTAGGGACTGGGACGCCTGGGTGGCTCAGTCGATTAAGCATCGGCTTTGGCTCAGGTCATAATCTCACAATTGTGGGTTTGAGCACCGTGTTGGGCTCTGTGCTTACAGCTAGCTCAGAGCCTGGAGCCTACTTCGGATTCTGTATCTCCCTCTCTCTCTCTGACCCTCCCCTGCTTGCACTGTCTCTGTCTCTCAAAAATAAATAAAAACCATAAAAAATTAATAAAATAAATAAGTTGATTCTTATAACAAGGTGACTTCAAATAGACTGTTGAGGGGCACCTGTGTGGCTCCATTGGTTAAGCGTCGGCTTCGGCTCAGGTCATGATCTCACGTTCGTGGGTTTGAGCCCTACATCGGGCTCTATGCTGACAGCTCAGAGCCTGGAGCCTGCTTTGGATTCTGTATCTCCCTCTCTCTCTGACCCTCCCTTGCTTGTGCTGTCTCTATCTCTCAAAAATAAAAAACATAAGAAAAAAAACTCATTAGGGACAGAAAACTAGCCAAAATAAAGAAACAGAAAAATCCTCCTCAAAAGAAATTCCAGGAAGAAATGATAGTTGAAGAATAGATCAAAACAGATACAAGCAATGTAACTGAAAAATAATTTAGAATAATAGTCATAAGATTAATCGCTGGGCTTGAAAAAAATCAGAGAAGACAGCAGAAACTCTATTGTTCCAGAGATCAAAGAACTAAAAAAATAGAATGAATTAAAAAATGCTATAAATGAGGTATAAAATAAAATGGGGCAGCCACAGCATGTATTAAAGAGGCAGAGGGGAGAATAGGTGAATTAGAAGATAAAATTATGCAAAAAGAGGAAACTGGAAAAAAGAAATTAAAAAAATCCAGTATCATGAGGGGAGAATTAGAGAACTGATTCAATGAAACAGAACAATTATTCATATCATAGGAATTCCATAAGAAAGAGAGAGAGAAAGGAGCTGAAGGTATACTTGAACAAATCATAGATGAGAACTTCCCCAATCTGGGGAAGGAAACAGACATTGAAATCCAAGTGGCATAGAGAACTCCCCTCAGACATAACTTGAATCGATCTTCTGCATGATATATCAGTGAAACTGGAAAAATACAAGGATAAAGAGAGATTTCTGAAAGCAGCTATGGATAAATGGGCTTTAACATACAAAGGTAGACAGATAAGGGTAGTAGCAGACCTATCTACTGAAACTTGGCAGGCCAGAAAGGAATGGTGGGAAATCTTCAATGTGATGAAGAGGAAAAATCTGCAGCCAAGAATCCTTTATCCAGCAGCCTGTCATTCAGAATAGAAAGATAAAGTTTTTCCCAAGCAAAGAAAAACTGAAGGAATTCATCACCACAAAACCAGCCCTACAAGAGTTCCTAAGGGGACTCTGAATGAAATGTTGCAAGGACCACAAAGTCCAGAGACATCACTACAACATGAAATCTAAAGATAACATGATGACTCTAAACGCATATTTTTCAATAATAACACTGAATGTAAATTGACAAAATGCTCTAATCAAAGGACATAGGGTATCAGAATGGATAAAAAAACAAGACCCATCTATTTGCTGTCTACAAGAGACTCATTTTAGATCTGAGGACACCCTCAGATTGAAAGTGGGAAGATGGAGAACTACTTATCATGCTTCTGGAAGTCAAAAGAAAGCTGGAAGGGTCATATTTACGTCAGACAAACTAGACTTTAAATTAAAGGCTTTAACAAGAGATGAAGAAGGGCATTATATAATATTTACAGGGTCCATCCCTCAGGAAGAGCTAACAATTATAAATGTCTGTGCACCAAATTCGGGAGTACCCCAATATGTAAGACAATCACAAACATAAGCAATCTTATTCATTGCAAGGGACTTTATATTCCACAGAGGATCATAAAAAACAATGGCCCTGAATGTACATTGGACCAGATGGACTTATGGATATATTCAGAACTCTACCTCCCAAAGCAGCAGAATATACTTTCTTCTCGAGTGTACATGATACATTCTCCAAGATAGGTCACATACTGGGTCACAAAACAGCCCTCAATAAATATAAAAGAACTGAGATCATACCATGCACACTTTCAGATTACAATGCTATGAAACTTGAAATCAACCACAAGAAAAAGTCTGGAAAACTTTTAAAAGCATGGAGGTTAAAGAATCCTACTAAAGAAGAAATGAGTTAATCAAGAATTTAGAGAAGAAATTTAAAAATATATGGAAACAAATGAAAATGAAAATACAACAATGCAAACCCTTTGGGATGCAGCAAAGACAGTCCTAAGGGAAAAATACATTGCAATCCAGGCCTATCTCAAGAAACAAAAAAAATTCCAAATACAAAACCTAAAAACACACCTAAAGGAACTAGAAGCAAAACAGCAAAGACACCCCAAGGACACCCCATCAGAAGAAGAGAAATAATGATCAGAGCAAAAATAAACAATATAGAATAAAAAAAACAGTTGAGCAGATCAATGACAGCAAGAGTTGATTTTTTGAAAAAATAAACAAAATTCATAAACCTCCAGCCAGGCTTCTCAAAAAGAAAACAGGGTCACCTAGGTGGCTCAGTTGGTTAAGTGGACAACTTTGGCTCAGGTCATGATCTCATGGTTTGTGAGTTCGAGCCCTGTGTCAGGCTCTGTGCAGACAGCCTGTTTCAGATTCTGTGTCTCCCTCTCTCTCTCTCTGCCCTTCCCCTGCTCACACTCTCTGTCTCTCAAAAATAAACAAACACTAAAAAATAAAAAAAAAAAGAAAAGAAAAGAGAGAGGACCCAAATAGATAAAATCACAAATGAAAATGGATTTATTACAACCAATCCTCAGAAATATAAGCAATCATCAGGGAATACTATGAAAAATTATATGCCAATAAAATGGACAACCTGAAAAAATGAACAAATTCCTAAACATTCACACACTACCAAAACCCAAACAGGAAGAAATAGAAAATTTGATCAGACCCATAACTAGTGACGAAATTGAATCAGTAATCTGGACAACTAAGAATCATGGACCAGATGGCTTCCTAGGGGAATTCTACCAGACATTTAAAGCAGAGTTAATACCTATCCTTCTCCAGCTGTTAAAAAAAAAAAAATAGAAATGGAAGGAAAACTTCTAGACTCTTTCTACAAAGCCAGCATTACTCTGATTCCCAAACCAGACAGACCCAACAAAAAAGGAGAACTACAGGCCAATATCCCTGATTAACATGGATGTAAAAATTCTCAACAAGGTATTAGCAAACTGAATTCAACTGCACGGAAAAAGAATTATTCACCATGATCAAGTGGGATTCATTCCTGGGTTGCATGGATGGCTCAATATTCATAAATCAATGTGATATATCACATTAATAAAAGATAGGAACCATATGATCCTGTCAATAGATGCAGAAAAAGCCATTTGACAAAATACAGCATCCTTTCTTAATAAAAACCCTCAAGAAAGTTGGGATAGAAGGAACATACTTAAACATCATAAAAGCCATCTATAAAAAGCCCACAACTGATGTCATCCTCAATGGGGGAAAAACCGAGCTTTCCTCCTGAGATCAGGAACACGACGGGGATGTCCACTCCTACTATTGTTGATTAACATATAATGTTGGAAGTCCTAGCCTCAGCAATCAGACAACAAAACAAAATAAAAGACATCAGAATTGGCAAAGATAAAGTCAAACTTTCACTTTTCCCAGACGACACAATCCTCTACATGGAAAACCGGATCGACTCCACCAAAGGTCTGCTAGAACTGATCCATAAATTTAGCAAAGTTGCAGGGTACAAAAATCAATGTACAGAAATTGGTTGCATATTTATACACCAATAATGAAGCAGCAGAAAGAAATAAGAAACAGATCCCATTCACAATTGCACCAAGAACCATAAAATGCCTAGGAATAAACCTAACCAAAAATGTAAAAGATCCGTATGCTGAAAACTATAGAAAGCTCATAAAGGAAATGGAAGAAGACACAAAGAAATGGAAAAACATTCTATGCTCATGGATTGGAAGAATACTTGCTAAAACGTCAATACTACCTAAAGCTGTCTACACATTCAATGCAATCCTAATCAAAATTGCACAAGCATTCTTCTCAAAGCTAGGACAAACTATCCTAAAATTCGTATGGAACCACAAAAGACCCCGAATAGCCAGTTATATTGAAGAAGAAAATCAAAACGGGAGGCATCCCAATCCCAGACGTTAGCCTCTACTACAAAGCTGTCGTCATCAAGACAGTGTGGTATTGGCATAAAAACAGACACATAGACCAATGGAGTAGAATAGAGAATCCAGAATTGGACCCACAAAAGTATGGCCAATGACTGACAAATCAGGAAAGAATATTCAATGGAAAAACGGCAGTTTCTTTAACAAATGGTGCTAGGAGAACTGGACAGCAACATGCAGAAGAATGAAACGAGACCACTTTCTTACACCATTCACAAAAATAAACTCAAAACGGATGAAAGACCAGAATGTGAGACAGGAAACCATCAAAACCCTAGAGGAGAAAACAGGCAACAACCTCTTTGACCTCAGCCACAGCAGTTTCTTACTCATTACATCTTCAAAGGCAAGGGAATTAAAAGCAAAAATGGGTAACATGGATAAAAGACATGAATAGATACTTTTACAAAGAAGACATCCAGATGGCCTACAGGCAGATGAAATGATGCTCAACCTCACTCATCATCAAGGAAATACAAGTGAAACCACACTGAGATACCACCTCATGACACTCAGAGTGGCTAAAATGAGTAAATCAAGAGACTATAGATGCTAGCAAGGATGTGTAGAAATAGGAATCCTCTTGCATTGTTGATGGAAAAGCAAACTGGTGCAGCCGCTCTGAAAATGTGTGGGGTTTCCTCAAAAAATTAACAATAGAACTACCTTCTGACCCAGCAAGAGCAGTGTTAGGAATTTACCACTGGGATACAGGAGTGCTGATGCATAGGGGCACATGTACCCCAATGTTCATAGCAGCACTTTCAACAATAGCCAAATCATGGAAAAGAGCCTAAATGTCCATCAACTGATGAATGGATCAAGAAGATGTGGTTTATATATACAATGGGATACCACTTGGTAATGAGAATGAAATCCTGATATTTGCAGCAATGTTGATAGAACTGGAAGGTATTATGTTCAGTGAAATAAGTCAGTCAGAGAAAGACAGATACCAGGTACTTTCACTCATATGTGGAACAGGAGAAACTTAACAGAAGACCATGGGGGGGGGGGAAAGCGGGGGAAAAAAGTTACAGAGAGGAGGATGCAAACATGAGAGGCTCTTAAATGCTGAGAACTGAGGGTGGATGGGGTTTGGGGGAGAGGGGAAAGTGGGTGATGGACATTGAGGACATACTTGTTGGGATGAGCACTGGGTGTTGTATGAAAACCAATTTGACAATAAATTATATTAAAAAGATGAAGAAACTTCTAGGGGCACTGGGGTGGTTGAGTCAGTTAAGTGTCTAACTTCAGCTCAGTTCATAATCTAATGTTTCGTGATTTCGAGTTTCACTTCGGCCTCTGTGCTGAAAGTTCAGAGTCTTGAGTCTGCTTCAGATTCTGTTTCTCCCTCTCTTTCTGTCCCTCCCTGCTTGCACTGTTTCTCTCTCTCTCTAAAATAAACATTAAAAAAAGAAAGTTCTAAAAGAAAATATAGGCAGCAAACTTTTTGACAACAGTCTTGGCAGTGATATTTTTAATCTGACACTAAAAGCAAAAACTACAAAGGCAAAAATAAGTGGGACTAAAAGCAGATTAAAACCTTCTGCACAGCAAACAAATGAATGCATCAACAAAATGAAAAGGCAACTTATTGAATGAGAGAACATATTTTCAAATCATTTATCTGATAAGGGGCTAATATGCAAAATATATAAAAACCATGTATGGCTGAATAGCAAAAAAAAAAAAAAAAAAAAAGATAAATAATCCAATTAAAAAATGGGCCAAGTATCTGAATAGACATTTTCCAAAGATAACATACAACAGGTATGTGAAAAGATGCCCTACATCAGTCATCAACAGGGACATACAAATCAAACCATAATAGGATATCACCTCACACCTGTTTGAGTAACATCAGAAAAACTAGAAATAACAAGCATTGGTGAGGCTGTGGAAAAAAAATGAAACTTCTGTGCACTTTTGGAGGGAATGTAAATTGGTCCAGTCACTATGGAAGACATTTCGGAAGTTTAAAAAAAATTAAAAATAGAAGTTTATGATCCATCAGTTCTACTTCTGGGAATTTATCTGAAGAAAAAGATATATATATACCCCCAATGTACATTGCACCATTATTTACAGTTGTCAAAATATGGAAACAAAGTAAGTGTTCATTGATGGATAAATGGATAAAGAAATCATGAGACACACCCCCCCCCACAAGAATATTATTCAGTTATAAAAAAAAGAAGAAGAAACTACTGCTATTTGCAACATTATGGATGGACCTCAAGGAATTTGCTAAGGGAAGGAAGTCAGACAGGGAGCGCTCTATTACAGGTGGACTCTAAATAAAGGGGGAAAAGCAAGCGTACAGATACAGAGAACGTATTGGTGTTCACAATAGGCAGGTGGGAAACTGAATGCATTTTTCGTTTTTGTTTTGTTTTAGTTTAAATAAAGTGACTTAAAACATATATTTCAACTAAGTAACTTGTAAACCAATTGTTCTTTTCTTCTCTTTTGGTTTGTTTTGACCACACTAAAATGTCCTTACTAGAAGTTCAATATATTTAGCCTTATGGCATCATCAGCTACCACTCCTAGGGTGTGAATCAGGATCAGTATGGGTCAGACAGTCTCTGCAGTTGCCCTTTTACTGAACTTCTTTCGATGCTCCATCCACCCCCAGGGCTCTGTCTGTCCCCACTCAACCATCCTGCAGGCAGGCTGTATAACCAGGAGGTTACCGCACTGCCCTCCATTTTTCAAAGCATATTGTCGGCACATTTTCTTTTACCTAGATTTTGTAACTTTTAAATTTCTCTTAATATTATTAATGTACATTTTAACTAATAAGTCATGGCTTAGTGAAACATTGTTTTCAATCTGAAAATCCTGAGAATGGACTCTAGACCCTGCAAATTACGAGAATGCTTTGTCAACCTTCCTGGAGAGTGAGAAGTTGAGAGCTGGATCTGGAACAGAATATGATCCCTTATCCTCAGGTCTGGATGGCACAGGCGAGCCTCAGAGTTCTAACAGATACCGTCTCAGTTATAAACAGGTTTTATATTTAAGATAGAAAAACTCATTAAAAATTTTTTTTTAATATTTATTTTTGAAGGAAAAACAGTTTGAGCAGGGGAGGGGCAGAGAGAAAGGGAGACACAGAATCTGAAGCAGGCTCCAGGCTCTGAGCTGTCAGCACAGAGCCCGAAACGGGGCTGGAACTCATGAGCCTGGAGATCATGACCTGAGCCAAAGTCGGATGTCCAATCAACTGAGCCACCTAGGCGCCTTGAAAATCTCCTTTAAAATGGTGTTTTGGGAGAGAGGATTGGGATATCTGTAGAGGCTAACTTAATTTTAACAGACTTTTAAATATTATGTATAATTAAATAAATAAATATATATGTTTATTTTTATTTGACAGAGAGAGCCAGCATGCCAGCAGGGGAGGATCGGGGAGGGAGGGAGGAGGGGTGCTGAGGTGGGGGGGGGGGGAGAATATCCATGCTGAGTGTGGAGCCAGTTGTGGCGCAGCGCTCAATCCCATGACACTGGGATCATGACTTGAGCCAAAATCAAGAGTTAGACACTCAAACATCTGAGGAATCAGTGCCCCTAAAATACTTTTATATTTAAAAAATATATATTTTATAATGATTATAACACATACAACGTAAAAAAAATCCAAATATAGAACTTAATAAAAGTCTCCTGTAGTCAGGATTGGATTACTATGTGCAGTAAAATTCAGTTATGTCTATTTTGCATATTATTATTTTTTTAATAAAACATAAGATTCCAGAGATTTATGTTCTTGATAGTATGATTTTGATTCAAGTGTGTCCAAATGGCCTGGCTTGTCACTTTGTTTTTTTGTTTTTTTAATTTTTTTAATGTCTTTTATTTATTTTTGAGAGACAGAGACATTGCAAGCAGGGGAGGGTCAGAGAGAGGGGGAGACAGAATCTGAAGCAGGCTCCAGGCTCTGAGCTAGTTGTCAGCACAGAGCCTGACACGGGGCTCGAACCCACGAATCGTGAGATCGTGACCTGAGCCAAAGTGGGCGCTCAACTGACTGAGCCACCCAGGTGCCCCATGGCTTGTCATTTTGGGTGGGTGTGGGTGTGTGTGCGTGTGCGTGTGCGTGTGTTTGAGGGGAGAGAACTGCTTCTGTCTGTGTCTTCCTCTGCCCTTATTTTTCACTTTCCTTCTAGCCAAAGCATACCCAGTCCACCCCACACACCCCAGTCCTACCCTGTCTGGCCCATCTGGCCCTCTGTCCTCCACCACAACTCCCAGTGTTTTCTTTCCCTGATTTGCTCTTTACGTAGTTTTTCTACCCTTAACAGTCAAAATATGGATAAAAGACTAGTTATCTATTTTTAAATTAAATTTATTAACTCTTTTTATACTTAGGTGAGTGTTGTTATATATCTTCTGGTGGTAGAAATTATTTTCTTAAGTTTTCACTTGATCCTTTTGCCTCTGTAGATTTGAAGCCTTCATAGAAAAGAATTACGAGTATTTGATGTTCACAAAGTACTGGCTATAAAATTTCTGAACTCTTCCATAGACAAATATGAAAATGAACTTGTCAGCATTTTATTTTGGGGAGTTCTATAATAGCCTTAGGTGTGGGAATATAAGCACAAATAACTAAACAATTCTAATTCACTGTGAAGGAGTTGAAGTGATTAATGGGGACAGACAGGAATTTTCTCTAGAAATAAATATCAAAAATAGTTTAAGCCACACATTATGGTATTAAACTCGGATTTGTTTTACATAGTAATGAAAATGGGAAAATATTTAATATGTGATATTTAAAAGTCAAGGTGTTTTCTATATAAAGAAATATTAGAACATACTTATATGTTATTGGTATAATGTTTCAAATCCTAGAAAATTCTGAAGGCTATTCCAGAGTAGATCTCTATACAGCTTTTGCTTATTGAAGTTAATTTTTTCCTTCAAGGAAACAATCATTAAAAATGCATATTTAATATTAGGCTTTTAAATACTTATAGTAAAAGAAACAATTTATATATTTAAAATTCCATAAGATAAATAGGGGTAAAAAAAGTCTAAGTGAATCAAAATTTTGTAGAAGGTAATATACTAGGTTGTCTCATTAAAGATTTTAAATGGAATTTGAAAAGTAACTATTGACTGGAAGTTGCCATAAAGATTCATTTTTAATTGATAATATTATCAAGTTAAATATTCTATTATAATATCTTTATTATCTTTTAATGGTTAGAGGTAAGTTTACATATGATGTCCAGAATAATGTTTATTCTAAAATTAGTAAGGTCAGGGGCACATGGGTGGCTCAGTCACTTAAGCATCTGACTTCGGCTCAGGTCATGATCTCACTGTTCATGGGCTCAAGCCCCATGTCAGGCTCTGTGCTGACAGCTCAGAGCCTGGAGCCTGCTTCGGATTCTGTGTCTCCCGCTCTCTCTGCCCCACCCTTGCTCACTCTCTGTCTCTCAAAATAAAATACATTAAAAAATTTTAAGAAAACTAAAAAAATAAAACTAGTAAGGTCATTAAAATTTTTAAAGCACAAACAAGAAAAAAAATATTTTAGCCCTTAAAGTATAGTATTGTGGTAAATTTCCAGAGTTTTTCTATGCATAGATTTTTCTTATACAATTGTCAGGAAGTACATACAACTTTAAACTATACAGTTTATAACCATATAGTAATATTTTTTTCCATTCATTAACACTTATTTCTAACTTACTTTTAGTGGTCCATGGAGTGCATGTGCCATTGTTTACTTACTGGTCTTATTTTTGGTTACACTGTTTCAGTTTCTTCCAGTATCAAAAAAAAATCTATCATCTACCTAGTCATGGTTAAAATGTGCATATTTTGAGGTTGGTGTTAGACTAAATATCCAGGAGTAAAATTACTAGATCAAACGTTTATTAAACCATTTTTATGTAACTTTTATAAGTTTATACTACCAACAATAGTCCAATAATACCAACTGTAGATTAAATGCTGCTAAATTTGGTATATAGAGACTACAACTCACACTAAATCTTCAGTTTCACAACCCATATATCAATTTCTAATATCTGTCTTCATTTCAGTGCAAACAATAAAGATTATACTGCCACCCTACACAAAGGCCGGTACTCCCTTGCTACTATTGCTTTTTCTATGTATATATAAGTTTCCCATATTTTACCTGCTAAATCTCTTCCATTGCTTCTAGAAATTTTTATACTTTCTTTGTAGATATTGAAAGGTTTCCAAAAGTACCAGAGTAAATGCTATAGGAGAAACCAAGCATGCATGTTCCTCTTTCCACAGTGTGGGATTGACAATGGGAGGCTGCCCAGCCATGAACTTCATTTTCAAACCACTCTTCATGTAGATGTGACCATGGATTAGCTCCTGCTGGGGAACTAATCTGGTGAGAAGTGAGCTAGGTCACTTTGGCCCTCTTTGGTTTGTAAGAAGCAGGTGTGCCTTCTCTCTGGTGTTTTCTCCACTCCCCCGTGAGAAGTTTGAGAAGCTGCAGCTGCGTGCTCACCTGAAGTTCAGTGAGGATGCCTCCCCTCCCCTCTCCTCCCTCCTCTCTGCTCAGCAAGACCCACTGACATTTTCCTCACCTCTCCTGGGGCCAACAAGGATACGCTAATATCAGTTCTCAATTCTACCTCCTAGAAAATACTTCTTTTGAATTCCCTCATAACCTCTGGCCTGATTTGGTGACAGTCTCCTAATCAGTTTTTTGACTCTCACAGCACTGGGAAGGATAGATTGGAAGAAGAAATAAATAGATGTTATCTTTCTAAAATAAAACATTTGGAGTGCCTGGGGGCTCAGTTGGTTGAGCAACTGACTCTTGATTTCAGCCTGGGTGGTTTATCTCACGGTTGTGGCATTGAGCCCCCGTTGTCAGGCTCTGCACTGGGCATGGAGCCTGCTTGGGATTCTCTCTCTCTCCTTCTGCCCCTCTCCCACTTTCATGCATGAGTGCTCTCCCTCTCTTTCTCAAAATAAAGATTTTAAAGTGAAATAGTTGATGGTATTCATCCTTCAGTTAAAATCTTTCAGTAATTCCCATTGCTTAGAGAGAAGTATAAATTTTGGTTTCAGTAATTCCCCATTGTCTAGAGATAAGTTTAAATCTTGAGGTTTTCACGGTCTTCCTATCTTTTATAAGCTTTCCCCAATCTCCCCGTCCTGTCCTATCTCCTGCCACTTTATCTCCCACTTCTGATCTAGATGATTTAGGTTTAAACATTCCCTGTTAGTCCTTGCATTTTCATAAGCTGTTACATTTTTTTGGATGCTCTTCTTGCTATTTCCTCCACTCCTAGTACATTCAAACTCATCTATCAGACTTGTTTGAAGTGCTACCTTCTCTTTGAAACCTCCCCTAATTTCCCCTAGAAGTTACTTGCTGCCTTACTGTTTTCCTATAGGCACATTCTTCATTAACACAGGCTTATTGACTTAGTAGGTTTGAGGAATTAAGGAACAAGGATGAAAAAGATATAATCCCTGCCCTCAAGGAGCATCTTCAGTCTATTGGAGATGCTTAAGCTGAGTCTAAAAAAAAATAAAATAGTGGACAGTTGTGTTTTAGTCACCTTGCAGCCATTTATGCTACCTAGGGTAACAGCCCCTGGTTTTTAACAGAAGATCCAACCCTTTGCTATTTTTAGTTCATATGGTCTGGTGGAGCAATGGGATAGGCTCACTGACAAATGGGGTAGCCCAGATCTAAGCCAACAAATGCTTTCCTTTTCTCTGGTTTAGCAACTGAATCTGGAGTGGTCACATGGCTTGAGTCAATCAGAGGCTGCTTAGATGCCTGGAAAGAAATATTCTCTCATTCTAGCTGGACTTAAGCCTTAATAGAGACTGGAATTATCACAACTACTTGGTAGTGCAATGTCACTGAGAATTAAATCAACCACATGTCAAAAAGCAGGGATAAGCAGAGTGATGGAGAAAAACAAGAGTCCCTATGACAAATTTTGAGCCTTTAATCCAGTTATTCCTGAAGCCAACTTACTATGCAAATTCAGCTCCATAAGCCAACCAATTCCCTTTCTATACTTACGCCAGCTTGAGTTTTTTCTTCCACTTGTAACCACCAGAATCTTAACTCACGTAATAAGATTTTGATAGGTGAATAATGGAAGTAATGGAAAATAAAAATAGCATACGCAGGGGGATAGAAGAATAACTATCTTGACAAGAATTAAACAGACTGAAGAATCACCTCATTTGGGACTTGAAGAAAGAGGACACAGGACAAACCACTGTCCTTAAGATTGGAGAGTCAGACAAATGCAAGGAGTCACAGCTTACCTGAGCAGAGACAACTGGAAAGAAATGCTGGAAGGAAATCCCAACTGTAATTGCAAATTGCCAGGAGCTTGGTGTAGACAACTCTGTTAAGAATTCCAGACAGACCCAGTCTCAGGGGGCCCCCACACTCCTTACCTCCAGGAATTTGACCAGATTCTCAGAGTGAATTTCGGTGAAAAATCTTGTGCTTCCAGCAGGGTGAGGAGCCATTTTGAAAAATGCATGAGCACTTTGTTCTTAATAAAGCCTGCCTTCAGGGGAAACTAATTAACCGTACCCTAACGTGTTGAGTATTATCAGTGCCTAACTGACTAGGGAGAATGGAAACAGCCAGCTCCAGCTGACTCTAGCCTTCTACGTGGGAGGAGGAAAATACCCAACTTTAGCTCAATCTAGCCATCCTGTCCCACCTGAGAGGGGAGGAACTGAGAAACACCTGTGAAGTTCGCAGTCCCTAGGCTTGCTAAAAGACTGAGGCCTAATTATAAGACAACAAAAATGCTTCTCTTCCCACCCCACTCCACTCCCCCTCACAACCATATTACTAAAAGCCTACTTACATCAATTCAATTTACCCAGTCCGTCATGTTCAGCTATCAAGAAAAAGTTACAAAGCATACCAAAAGGCAGAAAACACAATGGAAGAGACAGAGTAATAAGCATCAGAACCAGACACGTCAGGGATGTTGGAATTATTAGACAGGGGATTTTTTCCCCTAATTATTTCACAACATTTTATTATTACCAGTGTTCTTGAGGTTATTTATATATATTGTATTTTTTTCATTGTGGGTAAATATACATAAAATTTACCATCTTAAAAAAAACTTACTGTCTTTGTCATTCTTAAGTGTATAGTTCGGTGGCATTAAGTGCATTCACCTTATTGTTTTATTTTATAGTAGAACTTATTCATTTACTATATCACAGCATCATGATAGCTTTATGGTATTCTAGTGTGTATATATACCATAATTCATTTGAAAAATTCTCCAAAAGCATATATCAAAAATTTTTTAAATTTTCTACAATTTATTTATTTTTTATAATTTACGTCCAAGTTAGTTAGCACATCGTGCAACAATGGATTTCAGGAGTAGATTCCTTAAGAGCCTCACCCATTTAGCCCATCCCCCTCCCACAACCCTCCAGCAGGCCTCGGTTTGTTCTCTAATTTAAGAGTCAGGGGATTTTTAAAAATTGAACTATGGTTATAACAATGTTATATTAATTAAATTAGTGGTTTGACAACTCCATACCTTACATAATGTTCACCATGATAAGTACTGTCACCACATAAAATTATTACAATATTACCTACTATATTCTCTATGTTAAACTTTTCATTCCCTTGGCTTATTTATTTCTTAACGGGAAGTTTGTCCCTCTTAATAATAGCCTTCACCTATTTCACCTATTCCCTACCCCATCTTCTCTGGCAACCACAAGTTCTCTGTATTTGTGAGTCTGTTGTTTTAGACTCCACTTATAAGTGAAATTGCATGGTGTTTGTCTTTCTCTGACAGAGAATCTAAAAAACCTCTAATCAAGATGCCAGGAGTGTTAATGGATAAAGTAGAGAGCATGCAAGGGTGGGCAATGGAGGCAGAGAAATGGGAATCCTAAGAAAGAACCAAAATGAAATACTAGAGATGAAAAACATTGTAAAAGGAATGAAGAATGCCTTTGATGGGCTTATTAGCAGATTGGACACAGCTGAGGGAAGAGTCTCTGCTTGAGGATATTTCAATAAAAAACTTTACAACTGAAAAGCAAAGAGAATAAAGATTGAAAAGAACAGAGTAAAATATCCAAGGACTGTGAGACAACTATAAACAACGTAATATATTCATAATGGGAATACCACATGGAAAAGAGAGAAACAGAAGAAATCTTTGAAACAATGATGACTGAGAATTTCCAAATTAAAAAAAAATTTTTTTTAAGTTTATTTATTTTTGAGAGAGAGGCAGAGTGCAAACAGAGAAAGCCAGAGAGAGAGAGAGAGGGGGAGACACAGAATCCAAAGCAGGCTCCAGGCTATGAGCTGTCAGCACAGAGCCTGAGACAGGGCTCAAACCCATGGACAATGAGATCATGACCTGAACTGAAGTCGGAGGCTTAACCGACTGAGCCACCCAAGCGCCTCAAGAATTTTACCCACATTTATGTAGGACACTAAACCATAGCTACAGGAAATTCAGAGAATATCAAGTAGGATAAATGCCAAAACAAACAAAAAACCCCACAAACTACACTTGGGTATATCATTTTTCCAAATAAAGTAAATCAAGGATAAAGAAGAAATCCTGAAGAAACCAGAGGTGGGGGAAAAAGTGTAGAGGAACAAAGATAAAAATTATCTCTGATTTCTGCTCAGAAACCATGTAAACAAGAAGAGAGTGGAGTGAAATATTTTATGCACTGAAAAAAAATCCTGTCAACCTAGAATTTAGAGTTCTGTACCCTGCAAAACTAAAGAAACCAATTCTAAAAATTGGCCAAAGACTTTAACAGGCATCTCACCAAAGACAATATACATGGCAAATAAGCATATGAAAAGATGCCCGAGATGAAATGTCGTTATGGAAATGCAAATTAGAATTCCAAGGAGATACCACTGTGCATCTCTTAGAATGGCCAAAATCTAGCCCACTAACATCAAATGGTGGTGAGGAGGTGGAGGAACAGGAACTCTCATTTATTGCTGGTGGAATGCAAAATGGCATAGCCTCTTTGGAAGATGGGTTGGTGGTTTCTTAAAAATCTAAGCATACTTACCATATGATCTAGCAATCATGCTATTTGGTAATATTTACCTAAATGGAATTGAAAAACTTATTTCCATATAAAAACCTGCACATGGATGTTTATTTGTGGCAGCTTTATTCATTGTTATCAAAACCTGGAAGCAACCAAGATGTACTTCAGTAGGTGAATAGAAAAATCAACTGTGGTACATTTAGACAATGGAATATTATTCAGTGCTAAAATGAAATGAGCTATAAAGTCACGAAAAGATAGAACCCTCATATGTATATCACTAAGTAAAAGAAGTCAATCTGAAAAGTCTATATATTGTAAGATTCCAACTATATGATATTCTGGAAGAGGTAAAATTATTTGGACATGAAAAAGATCAGAGTTTTCCAGGGTTTGTAGGGGTGGGGGGCAATGAATAGGTCAAGCAGAGGATTTTCACGGCAGTGAAAATACGTGTTATTATTTGTCCAAACTCATAGAATGCACAACACCAAGAGTGAACTCTAATGTAAACTATGGATTTAGGGTTAATGTGGGTTCATCAATTGTGATAAATGTACCACTATGGTGGGGGATATTGATCTTCATTCCTTAACCTGCTCCCCACCCTATGGACCCTCTGATCCCTGCGTTTTTCTGGGACGTTTGTTGGCATCTGCCTCTGCAAGCACTTGGGTTCAGCTTTCTCTCTTCTTTTAGGGCCATTCACCATGCCGCTATCAATTTTAATTTTCCAAATGCTTGTCAACATCTCTTGTTCGTACTCTTATTTTCCTTGTCCTGGAAGCTTTACATTATTGTATTCTTTTACTGTTATTTGAACACATTGGGGGAGGGGTACAGAAGAGATAAGCAAATGTGCTCAGTCCACTATGTTTATTCCAGAACCTATGATTTCTCAATTTCTATTTTTATTTTAAAATAATGTAATTTTTATTCCACCTGAGAATAAGTAAATCTGTGAATTGTTTTATGGTGTTTGATTTCCAATTGTGGTCAGTGTATTTCTAAACTAGCCCTACTGAGTCCTGTTACCTTATGTATATACCCCATGTAATCCCTTCCCCTTGAGTAGGGGCAGGAGGTGTGAAAGTGACAGATATCATTGTTATCCATGGTTAGGTTATATTATATGACAAAGATGGAGGGACTTTTTGCAGATGTAATTAAGGTCTCCAAGCAGTTGACTGAGGTAATTGAAAGGGAGTTTGTCCTGGGTGGGCTGGACCTAATCAGGTGATGGGGGGGGGGACTCTATAGCTCAGGGAAATTCTAAGCAGCAGAGATGCTCTCTTTCTGGCTTTGAAGAAGCAAACAATCATGTGCACCACTTCTGGTGGGTACTGTGTGGCAGGGACCCATGAAGATGGCATGTAGTAGCAGTAATTCCAGGCAACAGTCAGCTAAAAAGATAACTCAGTCCTATAATTACAGGGAACTGATTGTACCAACAACCAGTGAACTTGGAAGAGGACCCAGGTCTTGAATGAGACTGCGGCCATGACTGACACTTTAGCCTCATGAGACCCCCCAAGGAGAGTCCCAGCTAGCACGGACACCTAATCCACGTGATGTAATCGTTTGTATTGTTTCAAGCCACTAAATTTTCGTAATTTATTATATAGCAATGGAAAACCTATTTGCCATACTTTTCATTCTTTTGCAGTGAGGTCAATTTTTTTTTTTCTCTGAGACTTTAGAACATGACATTGGAATTATGTGCTACCTGGTTGGTTGTTTTATTTAGTATGTATGCTATTTCTGCATGTAAAACTTTAGGATTGCTTTACTTTTAGATGCCTTCCCAAATGTGGTCATAATTTAAAGAATATTATTTACATGAGTCTTCATCACTTTTGTATTTTATGAGACTAGCTCATTTGGTAATGAAGTAACAAGAGCAATAACAATAGGAATCTCTCCTAGCATCTACTGAGTGCTAGCTAGGTGGCCAACATGGGTGAAGTATTATTATTCCCTTTCTAGAGCTGAGGAAACAAAGTCCTGAGGAATATGCTCAAGGTCACATACTTTGTGACGGCAGTTGGAGGATCCTATCTCAGGCTGCCTAAGCCTTCAGCCTGTGCATCTAACATCTACGGAATGCCGCCTGAAGGGATCTATAGAATGTCGACATTGCTGAAAATAAAACAGTGGACACAGCACTCTAGCACTTCACATAGTTTTCACTGCTCTGAAGCAGCCCTGCAGGGTCATGTGGTTTTGCTGTAATGTCATTTCATATCACTTAAATTAGGGAGAGTGGAATAACCAGTGAGAGAGCCCTAACAGCAGCTGGGTGGTTCTTGGCCAACGGTCATTGTGCTCTGATGCTCACCAAAGGATGAGTTGATATGTTTCTCTGTACACTGTAGGGGAAAATTATATGTAGAGTGGAATAAAAGGCAGAGTTCTAATAGTATTTGGCAAGGGGGAGATGGACATAAGGACCAGAGGTTGATGGGAAACAAAGAAAAGGGGTCACTTCACTGTTGGGGAGAGGGGAGACAGGTCAATACAGTATCTCAATGGTATACATGAAGGGAACTTTCAGCTTAAATTTGAGATCTAAATGGGACCTCTGAGTTCCTCTCAAGCCTACAACCAAAGTTTGGAGTCTTACCACCTCTGCTTGGCCTCCCAGTAGAGGAATTCTCATCAGTGACCAACATGTGCGGGCATGCGATGGGAAAGAGCAAGACTGCGCAGCCCCAGGGGCAGCCCTGACTCAGGGACTATTCCTGCCAGACATTCGCACGGGGCAAACAGCCATCTGAAACCCATTAATCAACCCGTCCTATTGTGACCAGTCAGATTAGCTGTCCCTGTTGAGACTATCCTAGGAAGGGCAGAAACATGCCTCTTCCTATGATGACAATTACAGATCTGGGGATTTGAGGAGTCTAGAAGGATCTCCCAAGATGTGAGATGAATGGATTGCATGCTATTTATCAGACTGATGTATGTCCAGCAGTGATAAGCAATGCAAGACATTTTGTTTAAGCTTGTTTAGAAGTGGACACAACCCGTCTTCCCTTTGCTTAGGTTTGGCTTTGTAAGTCCTAAGCCTATGGGCATTATGATACCAATAAACAAAGAACAGTGGTTCTTTGTTTTATGGTTAAAACAAAAGTGCTTATATCTTCCCCTGCATTCACATGTCGAGCCTGATACAACTTCTAAGTTTAAGGGGAAAAAAATCGCAAGAGCATGGGATCGGGCTGCAGTTACCTTTTGAGTTGCATTCCCCAGCCTGTCTACCCACTTTATAACTTTCATTGCCAGGCTGCCTGTGTTGTCACCAGAGGACTATCCTAGTAGGTAAAATGTAAAGTTGGGAATGGGAGAGCTTTTGAAAACTATAATTAATTTTGAATTCCTTATAAACAACCAACACCTACCCTCTTTTATTACTGTGTTAAAAATGTTTTAGTGCATAAATATTTTAACATCTAGTTCCAAACCCAGGCTTAATTGCCTAGCCAGCCTTTTGAGATTAATTATAAGTCCGGAGCTGTCATTACAACGGACTGGTTTCTCTGGTCAGGAGCTGCCTGCCTCCTTGTGCTCTTGACTATCTGGTTTGAAAGGTTTTGAAGTTCTGTAGAAAGAGCTGCACCACTGCCTCCCTGGTGAGCTCATCTTCCAATTTCTTTCGATGAAGGTCACACGGAGTGAGGATACTGGATTTCTGATCCCAGAATCTGTAGTTTCATTGTTTATGTACTCAAAGACAAAAATACCGAAAATAGTTCAAGTGGAAAGAACTTAGGAGGCAGAATATAGCAGTGATTTGATTTCACTCGAACAAGAAAGATGTACTGAGTATTTCCTATGTCTTCGGCACTGTTATAGGCAGCGGGGACACAGCAGTGAGTCCGACAACCGCCTGCTTTTGAGGTGCTTATGTTCTAATGGAGGCAAAGGGAGATAGTGATCACAAATTAACAAGTGCATAGCATGTCAAATGGTGATACGTGCTAAGAAAAATTAAGGCAGAGACAGGAGATAGAGAGTGCTCTTCTATATAGAATGTTGAAGGAAAGCCTCTCTGATGAGGTGACCAGTGACCAGGGACTTGATGAAAGGGAGCATAAGTGGAGAAAGAACCTTTTAGTTAGAGGAAGCAGCAAATACAAAGGCGCTGGGATGAGTGAGCAAGGATGTTCAAAGAACAGGAAGGAGACCAGTGGGTCTGGGACAAAGGGAATGAGGGAAAGAGCAAAAGGAGGTCATGCCTCTCCCCTAACTGCTGGCATTTTGCTAGCAATCTCTGGCCTTTTTGCCTTGTAGAAGCATCACCCTGAGCATATCTGTCTCCAAATTTCCTCTTTTTATAAACACACCAGTCCTATTGGAATAGAACGTACCCTGATGAGCTCATTCTAACTCGATTACCTCTGTAAAGGCTCTATCTCCAAATAAGGTCACATTCTGAGGTACTACGGGTTGAGACTCCTACATATTTCTGGGGGAGGCCAAATTCAGTCTGTAACCTGGGGCTAAGGTTAAAGTGATGGCAGGGCTGCTTTCCTTCTGGGAACTTCATGGGCGAATCTGTTTCCTGACTTTTTTACCTTCCAGAGGTTGTCCACGTTCCTCAACTCTTTGCCCTCTTCCAGCAGGGACTGTTCCAACCTCTCCTTCTGTGGTCATTTCTCCTTTTCTGACTCTGACACTTCTGCTCCCTATTTATAACGGCACTTGTGATTACATCTGGAAAATCAAGAATAATCTACCCCCACCTCAAGATCCTTAACCACATCTGCAAAGATCATTTTGCCATGAAAGAGAACATATCCACAGGTGCTGGGGATTAGGACTCAGACATTTCTGAGGGGAAATATTCTGCTTCCCTTATGTTAAAGTTTATTTATTTTGAGAGAGAGAGAGAGAGAGAGAGAGAGAGAGAGAGAGAGAGAGAGAGAGAGAATGCTGCGGAGGGGCAGAGAGAGAGAGAGAGGGAGAATCCAGGCAGGCTCTGCACTGTCAGCACAGAGCCTGATGTGAGGCTCAACCTCACTAACAGTGAGATCATGACCTGAGCTGAAACCAACACTTAACCGACTAAGCCACCAGGGCACCCCTCTGCATGGAATTTTGAAAGCATCACCCTGCCTGTTGTGTAGAAGGGGGAAAGAATGTGAAGCAGGAGACCCATTAACAGGCTGTGGACGTGGTGCCGGTAAGAGATGATGCTGTCCTGGGCCAGGGCAGAGGTGCTGAGAAGTGATCAAATTCTGGAATCACTGTGAAGAATGACTTGCCAATGGAGCTCATGAGAGGTGTAGGAGAGTAACAGAGAACTCCTCACTGTAGCTTTCTCTGAAAACATTAACTGACATTTGTCTACTACATTAAAGTGTTCAATATGACTTTGCATTAATGTTCTCATTGGAACTCCCTATGCCATTGTTATGTATAATTTTTATGCTTATTTTAAGTAAGAGGGAGTTAAGGAACAGAGAGGTAACTTCTAGTGATTCTTTTTATTCCATAGCAGTTATTTTCTTGAAATTGGCATTTCAATGCTTTGATTTATTTTTCCTTTGAGTAGGCTCCATGTGTAGAATGGACCCCATCACAGAGCTTGAACTCACAACCCTGAGATCAAGACCTAAGCTGACATCAAGAATTGGACGCTTAACTCACCCAAGTGCCTCAATGCTTTAATGGGGTTTAAACATAGAGGTTAGTTAAGCTTAGACAGGTGATAAAGAGAAACAGATGTCACCAATGTTTTAGAAATAAGTTTACTAATCACAAAGGCAGAGTTCCATATTTTGTTTTGGTGAAAATAAATGAGTTAATACATGAAGAGTCTAGAACATTGTCTGACATATGTAAGTCCTATATAATGTTAGCAATCATTACAGTTATTATTTATCATTTAGATTCTGTATTTCCAAAAGATATTGAAAATGTCTGTTTAGGGAACAAAGGGCAAAACAAAACAAAGAAAAAATTATATTGCAAGTAGCTAGAATCACTTAGTTGCTACACTCAAACATTGAATTTAGCTCTGAACACCCAGGCAGCTAGATCAAAAAAAAAGGAAACACATTATGTAAGATAGTGCTTGTTGATTTGTAATTGAAATCAAATTAGGTCGCCTACAGAAAAGAACTTTTCATGGCATTCTCATCATAATTTGATGTGTAGATCCTCACATTAGGGGCTTCAGATAGAGAATTGTTTTTTGTTTTTGCTTCTGTTTTGTTTGGTAAAAGCCATTAAACCTCTACGCATGTGCTAAACCCACATATCCCACTGTTTACTTCTTTTAAGTGTTCATCCTCTCTTGTTGCCAAAGTGACTTTTAAAAAGACAAACCTGATTACGTTACTCCCTTGCTTAAACTTTATCTCTGACACTCACTCCATTGCTCACAGTGGGGTTTTCAGGCTTAGTTTTAGCCAGAGAACCATTTCTTCAAATCAGCGTGTACATGGAAATCCAATAGGTAAAATATGAATCTAGGCTGAGCTGCTCCAGGTGAAGTGGGTGCGGGGCCTTGCCAGCCTGCCTGCCTGGCTTCACCTACTTACTCTCTCCTCTGGCATCCTGTCTGGTCCTCTGAACTGTCAGGATCACATCCGAGCCCCTCAACATGGCCTCCATGGCCTTGCTTCCACCCTTGGGTGTTGCCCCCCAAACCCCAGTCTGCACTTGGGCTGAGCTTACATTAGAATATAATTTATGAACCAAGCTGTTTTTCAGATTAAGTAATTAGTGTAAAAATAATTAAAATCATATGACTTTGGAAATGTTTACTTTTTGATCAACCAATTGGCTTTATGTTATTGGTGAATATGATTCCAAAAAATCAGGTTTTACCAAATCTCTCTAAAAGTATTAAAGAAGCCATACTACTTATCTAAATTAAAAAAAATCCATAAGCATAATAATTATTCTAGAAACATTACTGTATTTTATTTAGTTTCTTAGCTGGATCTGACTTTATGTCTATGATACTGTATTTCTCCTTTTTCTTTCATTTTCTTGAATATAGTTCTAACATTTTCATAAAGTTTACTATAATATTCAAAATTGGATTTATGGTATGTAACTTGGAAGTTCTGGACACTTTTAATTGACTTTCCCTGAAGATCCTATTTTTAATGAGAATATATTCTCTCTATGGGTGCTGGGGTACTTACTAAGCTTAGAGCAGATTTTGTTCAGTTGAAGATATTCTCAGTTCTATTTTTTTTAATATTAAAGCAAGTAAAAATGTTAGCCCAGATATGTTCATTTCGATCCAGAGTACCTTTCTTTGACATGCATTTTTATAAGACAAAATTCATCAAAGAGGTTGTCTTTTGGATCATTCGAAATGTTTCACCAAATTCAAATGTTATAAAAGTATAAGCTTCTCACCTATATTCCATTCTATTCTGGAACTGAATGCAATTTCTCTAATTAAAAATAGGTGCTCCATCAAAGGTTTTCCCCAAGTAAAGACATTTTAAAGTGCAATTATGGAATTTCAAACTTAAACACTGTATACCATTTTAATCCTTATTGTCACATTTGTTCACTTCCTTGCTTTTGTAGGGACTACATTCACTGCTGGTCCATTTGTAATGTTTGTTTTCAATAGGCTTAATTTCCTAAAACATTTGGCAATCTGAAGTTTTTTTGGTCCTCCATTTGTTGAATGCATTGATTAATAAAGATTCCAGTACTTTCAAATAAAATGCAACCAAAATGTAGAGAATTTGCTTATAAAAATGCCTCATACTGCTGTAGGTTACTTATGTTGATTTAAAAAGCAATTTGTTTTAAAGAATCAAGCACTTCAAAAATCAAACTGATAAAAGGCAGCAGAGAAAACATCGTGCTCTGCTAAATTATTGTTTTTCAACATCAGCTTTCTCACATTAATTTTGAAGTTTAGTTATTTTAACTCTGTATAGTGATATAAAATATGTAAAACTCACTCTATTTTAATTGGCAGATTATGGAAGCTTGTTTTGGACAGATTTATATGTGATTTGTGGATTTCATATTAGTGCTTCATGGATTTCTTAATTTAGCAAATATTGTTTTCACCACAATCTTGGTTTCAGACTCTGGCCTCCAGAATTGTAAGAAAATGAATTTCTGCTGTTTGAAGTCACAAAGTTTATGGTGATTTTGTTATGCCCAGATCGCAATATCGTCCCCCCAAACCAGAGACCACCAGGGAGACCGAGTCACACATGCAAAAGCAAAAGGCGGTTTTATTACGGCTTAGGCTCTCCGGGCCTAAGCTCGGGCTCCCAGACTTCACCAGCGCAGTGGATCCGCCTGAGAGCCCCGAACAAGGGCTGAGCAGGGTTTTTATGGGGCTTGGGAAGGGGGAGTTACAGGAAACTGTGACACAGGTACAGTGATCCAATCATTATCCTATAACAGCATTGACAACAACTTTAACCATACATTTTTTAGAGCGTTACTTTTGGCGGGACCCAATCACAATATTTAGTGTTTCTTTGAAAATAACCAATTACAGGGTGGACCCAAGACCCCCCGACCTGGGGTGAGTAACTGGTTAATCTAGTATTAAACAACCAGTAACTATCTATGGTTTCCATCTACAGGCCTGCCCTTAGGAATGTTAAGGGTGTTAGCTGGCCTTTCCTGATTGGACCACAAGGGTGGTCTCTCCTCCCTTGGGCAATGTGTAACTAACTGCCTGATAGTTTCAGGGAAACTGAAACTTAGGCCTTCTTGTTCAGAGGGGAAACTTGAAGCCTGTCATGGAGTCAGTTTGGTTCGGACCTACGTCCTTTCAATTTGTTATAGCAGCCTCAGAAAACAAATCCAAACGTCTTTTTAATAGTATTTTACACATGTAAACTATAGGGTCTCCTGCATTAAAACATAAATTTCTTTAAAAAATTTTTTTTTAATGTTTTATTTTATTTTGAGAGAGAGAGACAGAGAGTGAGTGGGGGAGGGGCAGAGAGAGAGAGAGGGAGACACATTATCTGAAGTAGGCTCCAGGCTCTGAGCTGTCAGCACAGAGCCCGACACAGGGCTTAAACCCACAGACTGTGAGATCATGACCTGAGCTGAAGTCGGACGCTTAACCGACTGAGCCACCCAAGTACCCCAAAAGATAAATTTCTTAAAGACATCTTATTTATCTTATATCTCTAGCTTACATCATAGTGCTTGGAATATTCAATTCTTGGTTGAATGAATGAATGTTAATGTATTAAGTTTTCATTTTTATAGAGTAAGGACTTAAAAAGTATAAATAGACTTATAATCATGCTTTAAAAATATATTTGCAAAAGTATACATTTATTTTATGAAAATTAAAATTAATGTAAGTCATAAGCCTCCATTTTTACTGGGTAATGGAAAATTCAATCTTTCTTAGTCTGTTCTGGTTTAAGGCTCTGTCTCTTTCAGAATTCTCCATGCTTTTCCTCAGAAGAAACTCAGGTGGTCTAAGTTCCTCAGGGCCTGCTATAAACTGACTTCTACTGTAAGGATGCAGGTCTGAATCAAACTGGCTCCATGACAGGCTTCAAGTTTCCCCTCTGACCTTGGAGGCCTAGGTGTCGGTTTCTCAGAATCATTAGACAATAGAAGGACACACATGGCCGAAGGCAGGAGGGACCACTCTTGTAACACCCAATAAGGAAAGGCCAGCTAACACCCTTAACATTCCTAAGGGCAGGCCTAGAGATAGAAGCTATAGGTAATCACTTATTGCTTAAGGCTAGTCACGCCCTATGTGAGGGTCCTGGGTCCACTCTGTAATTGGTCAATACTCTAAATGTTGTGATTGGGTCCCACGAAAAGTAACAATGTATATGGTTAAAGTTACTGCCAATACTGATAGGCGATAGTGATTGGGTCACTATACCTGTGTCACAATTTCCTGTAACTCCCCCTTCCCAAACCCATAAAGGCCCTACCCTGCCTTTGTTCGGGGCTCTCAGCATGGATCCACTGCGCTGGTGAAGTCTGTGAGCCTGAGTTTAGGCCCGGTGAGCCTAAACCCGTAATAAAGCCCTTTGCTTTTGCATGCGTGACTCAGTCTCCCTGGTGGTCTCTGGTTTTGGGGGATGATATTAAAATCTGTGTATAACACTACAAAACTCCTATGTTAAAACCTAGTCACCCCCAAAATGATGGTATTAGGATGTGGGCCTTTGGGAGGGAGGTGATTAGGTCATGAGGGTGGAGACCTCATGAGCAGTTAGCAACCTTATAAAAGAGGTCCCAGAAAGCCTTCTCACCCCTCTGCCATGTGAGGTCACAGCGAGAAGACAGCCACATAGAGGGAAGAGTCCTCTTACCAGACACTGAATCTGTAGGTGTCTTGTTCTTGGACATCCCAGCCTCCAGAACTGTGAGAAATTTCTGTTGTTTAGAAGCCACCTAGTGTAAGGTATTTTGTTCTAGCAGCTGGAACGGATTTTGATAAGCCTCAGACTGCCTTTGGAAGTCAGTCCATCTCCATGGAGATGTGGGTTTCTGCCTGTACCTCGGGCTTCAGGCATTACTGCCATTACTTCCTTTGAATTGACTATGATCCTGTTATGCCCAAGTTTCCAATATCACCCCAAAGGAAACCAGAGACTACCAGGGAGACCGAGTCACCCATGCAAAAGCAAAGGGCATTATTAGGGGCTTAAGCTCAGGCTCACAGACTCCACCAACTTGCCGGCCATGTGGAGAGAGCTCCGAACATGGTGGCTAGGGGCTTTTTTAGGAAGTGGGCATTACAAGAAATGACGGCACAGGCACAGCGGTCCATTCCCTACCCCCTATCAATACTGGCAGTAGTGGGAGCCAATCACAACATTCAGAGCATCGACCAATCACAGAGTGGGCCCAGGACCCTCATGCAGGGCGTGACTAAGACCCTCACATAGGGCGGGGCATGACTAGCCTCCATCTTTAGGCCTGCCCCTAGAAAGGTCAAAGATGTTAGCTGGCCTCTCCTGATTGGGTGCCACAAGAGTTGTCCCTCCTTCCCTGGGCAATGTGTGCCCTTCCATTGGCCAATGATACGGAGAAGCCGGCACCTTGGCCTTTAAGTACAGGGGAAGCCTGAATCAGACCTACATCCTTACAATCCCACTGAGGCACCTGTTTTTCACCATCAAAGCCTTCACTCTGCATCCCCCCCACCCCGCTCCTTTTTTTCTTCTCCTATGGTTGCTGCCAGATTAAATGTGGCTTTCTTCATAAGACTTGTACTCTTCTGGACCACAGTCTAAGAAGCTTCTGCTCTGGATTCCCTCACATTTTCCTGGAATTTCAATTGCAGTTTCTGTGGTCCTGCTGTCTCCTTGCTCCCAGGAATCAGTCTATGGCCTGGAGCATTGGGCATTTCCAAGGGACCCTCTGGCTTATTTATTATGCTTTATCAGCCCTTCTGATTCTCCCTTTTCCGCTCTCTAGTCAAACTCTTACTTTATTTCAGGTGTAATGTAGCAACTCCTGTCCTCACACTGTAGGTGTTACTGTATAAAGTCTGTGCACCAGGTCTGCTGAGATTGGGTCTATGATACTTAAGGCCTGGTGTTTTGGAAGTTAGAAACAAAATAAGACAGAAAAGCAACTCAATCCAAAAAACAAAAACAAGAAGGCTTTCTTCTCAAAGTCCTGGCTTTCATCATTGGAAGCCAGGGCTTTTGCAATTGAAGGCAGCACCTCTAGAGGAAACCCTGGGGCTGCCCCAGTGTGGGTGTGGGGCAGGGAGCAGCCTCCAGAAGACCAGCCAGGGACGCAGACTCTTGTCAATATTAAAATATTACTCTGTTATTATAAGATGGCAAAAGTGTAGTATTGAAAGCAAAATAATCACTTGGAGACTTAAAGAAAAAAAAAAAAGAAGGCTTTCCTGAAAGGGAATATTTAAACAAAGTTGTTAGGGATGAATAAACAGAAAAACTGACATTTTAAAATATGTGCATTCTGACCTTTATATGTCTCCAGACTCCACAGATCATCAGAATTGGTAAAATGAGTAAGCTGATAGTTCATAATCTGGAATATTGAGATCATAAATAATATTGGAAATTGTAATGCCCAAGATTTCAATATCACCCCCAAAAACCAGAGACCACCAGGGAGACCGAGTCACGCATGCAAAAGCAAAGGGCAGTTTTATTATGGCTTAGGCTCGCTGGGCCTAAGTTCGGTCTCACAGCCTTCACCAACGCAGTGGATCTGTGCTGAGAGCCCCGAACAAGGGCTGAGTAGGGTTTTTTTTTTATGGGGTTTGGGAAGGGGGAGTTACAGGAAATTGTGACACAGGTACAGTGATCCAATCATTACCATATAACAATATTGACAGCAACTTTAACCATACATTTTGTTTAGAGTGTTCGTTACTTTTGGCGGGACCCAATCACAACATTTAGAGTATCTTTGAAATTAACCAATTACAGAGTGAGTTCAAGGTCTTATTTGGTGATTATCGGGTTAACTTTAACATTAGGTCACGGGGTCCTATCTAAAGTTCCTATCTGCAGGCCTCACCCTTAGGAATGTGGAGAGCGGTAGCTGTCCTTTCCTGATTGGATATTGCAAGGTGATCTCTCCTGCCTTGGGAAATGTGTAACCGCCTAATAGTTCCGGAGAGACTGAACCTTAGACCTTCTAGTTTAGAGGGGGATCTTGAGGCCTGTCATGGAGTCCTTTAGGTTCAGATCTATGTTCTTACAAAATGATATATCAAGTCTGTATTCTAGCAAGCCTGGTATTTTCTATCATTGACACTAAAGCATGATAATTTGCGAAGACATAGTTTCCCTTGGTCACATGCTCTTCAGAAATTAAGAAATTTGCCTGAATATCCTTCTTCTCTGGTGTAAGGATGCAGGTCTGAACCAAACTGACTCTATGACAGGTTTCAAGTTTCCCTCCGACCTTGAAGGCCTAAGTATCAGTTTCTCAGAATCATTAGACAATAGAAGGGCACACATTGCACAAGGCAAGAGGGACCACCTTTGTAATGCCCAATCAGGAAAGGCCAGCTAACACCCTGAGCATTTCTAAGGGCAGGCCTAGAAGGCTAGTCACGCCCTATGTGAGAGTCCTGGGCCCACTCTGTAATTGGTCAGTACTCTAAATGTTGTGATTGGCTCCCACCAAAAGTAACAATGTATGGTTAAAGTTACTGCCAATATTGATAGGCGATAGTGATTGGGTCCTGCCAAATGTAATGAATACTCTAGGCAATGTGAATGGTTAAACCTGCTGTCAATAATATTGTATAATAATGATTGGATCACTGTACCTGTGTCACAATTTCCTGTAACCCTCCCTTCCCAAGCCCATAAAGACCCTACCCCGCCTTTGTTCAGGGCTCTCAGCACGGATCCACTGCATTGGTGAAGTCTGTGAGCCTGAGCTTATAAGCCTGTAATAATAATAAAGCCCTTTGCTTTTGCATGTGTGACTCAGTCTCCCTGGTGGTTTCTGGTTTTGGGGATGATATTGAAAACTTGGGCATAACACTGGATTTAGTAATGGCACCTTTACAGAATCAGTGAGAAATTTTAAGTATGGACCGATTAGTTATTTTCTACGCTGGAAACAGAACTCCCTTTCTAACAAAGTTGACTTTAGGTGAAAAAATAACGAAGCCTAGAGTTTTAGGGAATGGAGTTAGGAGAAGAGGGAAGGTTCTAATGTCTGAGTCCAGGACTAAAATCTTCAAATTTGCATAACACCCAAGTGTTAATGGCATGTCTGGCATAGCGCCAGGTGCCTGTATATTAGAGGGACTAGTCACATGGGTATGGACATTCCAACATTCACTGTTGGACTTCAGAGAGACTTAGTTGCTCTCTGGGGAAGCCTGGAAAAGCTGAGAAGTTATAACCACTTCCATGAAGGATTTACTCCTGTGGGTCCAAAACTTTGGCCAATGGGGAAAGGGAACTGTCCAGAACACCAAACAGATGAGAAAAGGGAAAAGGAGGAAAGTAAGTGGTCCTGTCTTAGTGCCTGTGTGAACTGACAGGCTGTCCATAGTGCTAGTGTCATCCATGTGGCAAATGTCTACAACTCGCTTGCTCTGTGTTAGACAGGGTCCTAAATGGTAAGGTAGTCAAACTCTTAGTCCTCTCCCATGATTGGTTTGGGGGAGGGGGATACAAACAACTTTACTGGCTTGTAATGGTGCCATGACGGAGGTATAAGCAGGGTCTTGTAGGAGCGTGGAGGTGAAGGACTCTAGACTCCCTGGAGGAGATAAAGGCAAAGCAATTTCTGAGCTGAGGTGTGCAGAACCAATAGGCATTATCTAGATGTCAAGGGGAAGCTATTTGAAGCAGAAGCAAGAGCGTGTAGGTGAAGCATAGAGAACTGAGGGAGCCTGGTGGCACATTTCGGGAAACTTCTGAGTACTTCTGTGTGCTACAAGTTGAGTTTGTGCTGAGAGACTGGAAGATGAGAAACGGTCTAAAATCAACCCATGAATGACTGGTAAAATCTACAGGGAAAGGATCCATAACAATTTAGATATATTCGTGAAACGTTTGAATTGAATTTTATGAAAGCAGTCAGCCTCTCAGTTTACCTTTATATAGTCTTACTGACTAGTTAGCATAGCATATGGCCATCTCATTTTAAGGAGAGGATGCACAAAGTTGAAAGATAATTGCTGACTCGATTGGTCAAAACCTTGGGTGTCTTGGTCACATGTCTGACTCCCATGGATTTATCATTAAACACAACGATATTCAGCAAATATTCATCTGGAAAACAGCTAAAAGATGAACAGAAAGTTTACCCAAAACTTCTTGAGTGTCGAGGCAGCCCTGATTCCAACGTGAGAGAGAAAAGGAAAAAAGAGGAGGACAGGACAGACTGTAAAGATGCCAAGAATTTGGTTGTGCGCCAATGAAGTATTTCAACATTTTGGATATTTATGAAAACTGGACTTCTGACCCCACATGTGGATTGCACGGGAGACTGGGACGCTGGAGTTTTGTTGGGGATGCGTGGGCAGAGTTCCTGCTGTAAGAAATTTGGCAGTAATAAAGGGTAATTCTCTTCTTGGCCATCAGCTTTGGAAAGAGTTCCCAGGTGGTGACTGGTTCTGTCAAGTAACCCTCCTGAGTATCATGTTGCATGAGATACATTGTAAAAGAGAGAGAACACAAGAAAGGAAGAGGCTTCTTTGTATCCACTTTTCTACTGGACCACCATACTATTCTACTGGGTAGCTTGGGAAGCCCAGTTCAGGCAACATAGTCAGCTTTTGAGGAATAGGAATACATCTTTTAGAGGTTCCTCACAGTGCTTTTAACAGGGCAAGCCCTCAGGAGAAGATGAATTAAAAAAAAAAAAAGGCCTTATGTATTTCAGAGCAGGGTTCAAATCTGCCATCTTTCGAAACAGGCCGTCAGGTATCACCAGCTTTTATGGGTTACAGAGAAGAGGCCCCTTCCCATTCGAAAATCCTAAACCTGTTTCATATTCTATGCTTTGTGAATAAGCCTAATGTATATTCGGAAAAGGTCAGCAATCTCTGGATACTTCAGGATGTTGGTGAGTTGTATGAGCTGTAAAACTCCCCAAAAGTCAGGATGGTGGAGCAGGAAAGGGGAACAATTTCAGGGAAAAAAGACGAGTCATAGGAATGAACCGTAGGGTTCCCTTTGCTGTGTGAATGAAGCTTGGATTTGGGACTATGAAGTGGTTGGACTGAAATACTTCTTATTCTACAGTTTCATGATTTTTTTTTCACTCCTTGCATGAGGATATTGATGGAAAAGACATGATAATCGAGATTAAATTGTGTTTTAAAACAATATTTTAGAGTGTTACACTGTGAGCCTTTCTTGATATGTAAACTTAAACTTGAGATAGGAAGACTGATGGGATCTTATATAGAGTGAGTCAAGCATTTCATTTCATTTGGTTGGGTTTGTGCCATATGTGTGATGAACTCCAACACCAGCTAGCCTGGGAAAAAGAGTTAATCTGGAAAAATGCTTAGTCCCACTACTAACGTTTTAAAATCCTTGGAAGAGTTTTGCCAAATTCTGAGACTTAAAACGCAAAGATAAGGATGATGACTTTCAATGCCAAGTGTGGAAATCATGCTTTAAGTATCTCTTTGTGCTCCTGCAGTGCAATTGACATGCAAAATGGGATCGTATGTCTTTACTAATGAGAATGCAGACCTTCTCTGGGGACTAGCAACTGGAAAGGCTCATCACTCATAGGCTTGATGTTATCTCTTGCTCTCAAATAACAGACGCTGGAGTTCTGAACATTTGCCTCTTAGCTTGCTTCATTGCCCGACATTATGCTAATTCATTCGGAATGTGATAGAAGAGTGTATTTTAGTGACTGCAGTGTCTTCACCTTTCTTGAGAACTGAAGAATAATTCTCTTCACCAAAGGCTGAAATCCTAGCATCCTTTTTTCCGTGTTCTTGGTCTTTCCCTCCAGGAGATGGCGACAGAACATCAGAAATAGCAAATTACACTATGCAGGGGTTTTGCCCCCTCAAGGCCTCCCATTCTAGAGCCTACACTAGTGTGGATAATTATTCAGGATTTGAGTCATGTGTGAGTTATTTCATTGCAAAATAAGATTTCGTATCTCTTTACTAATGAGAACTCAGACCTTCTCTGGGACTGGCGACTCTAAAGGCTCTTCAAGCTGGTATTTGGCCATCCTCCCTTCTCTGCTTAGGATAAAGGCACGTAAAAGAAACAAAAGGTATTTGCCAAGAAACAATTTCACATGACCTTGGTTGGGGAATGGAAATTTTGTATCCTGCTTGTCAATCTACCAGTTGACTTCTGGTTTCCTTATTAGGAGGGAGAAATTATTCCTAGGTCTATCATCTGTAGCTGCTTGTCTAAAATTAGCAACCTTTCAGAGTAATCTAATTTGAAAATACCAATTTTTGATTACCTTGGAGATTTTATGAAAGTAAAAAGTTCCAGATTTAGTGAAACAACTCCAAGAAAAATTGGAATAGGTAAGCAAAAGGGAATCCCATGGAGAATTAAGTATAAGAATCTAGAAGGGGAGAAAAAAGAATTTAGAAGGGGGAGAGACGATGGGCATCTAGAGGCCAGCTGCCAAGGGCAACTTGGCAACTAAGGATAGGGACTTTCTGTAGGATGGCCCCAAATGCTTTTTTAAAGGTCAATTTATTTAAAGAGAGAAAGAGTGGGAGCATGAGCAGGGGAAGGGCAGAGAGAGAAGGAGAAAGGGGGTCCCAAGCAGGTTCCACCGTGTCTGTCAGGGCAGAGTCCTATGCAAGGCTTGAACTCAAGCTCAAAACCGACTGTGAGATCATGACCTGAACAGAAACCAGTAGTTGGTCACTTAACTGACTGAGCCACCCAGGCATCCCCTGAATACTTTTTTATGCACACACACACACACACACACACACACACACACACACAAAATATATATATATATAACCATACCACCGTACTCCATAAATGAAGAGTGGTAAGGAGAATTGCTCATTTCCAGACTGATATTTCTGTAATCGCTCTTTTACTGACAAGAAGGATTCTAAGACTGATTAATTTATTTTAAAGTTCATATAAGAAACCAACAAGTGTTTATCGAATTGATTCATGATATAGGCATCTTTGAGCTCCTGCTCTGAGTCCTGTGTTAGTAAGTAGGAATGCAAACCTAAATCAATTTGGGTATGCACATATAAAGGAGACAAAGCACTGCTGTCTCAAGATGTTTGCTGTCTCGTAGATGGAGACGAACAAGTGAACAAACATCAGTAAATAATACTTTCTAAAACCCATGGATTTTTCAGCCTGCAGGGTCATCTAGGCCAGCTGTATGCTAGACCGGGAAGCGGGGAAAATATAACCGCAAATCCCTGGTTTTAAGTTCTCCTGTCTTATCACTCACTAACTGTATGACATTGGTCAAATTCTTTAACCTCCCTAAAATTCAGTTTTCTCATGGAAAGTGGAAATGATGAGTCTGTTGTGGGAATTGGATGAAATAATGTAAGTCAAGCCTTTGGCATGGGACTTGGTTTGGATACAGTAAGTGGTAGGTTGGCTCCTTTCCCACCAATGAGGGCTTGGAGCCCTCTGCTTACTTGTTGCTGTGATCTGATGGAAACACCCTCCCCTACCTCTTCAAAATTGCACGCTCACCGTGGTGTTTCCTGCAGGCCTGCTGTCTCCAGACGCATAGGGCTCTATTTCTAGAACTAATCTCAGACTCCCAGTCCCTGTCTGATACCATACAGCTAGTCTGATAAACTAGCATGTGCCAAAGAGATCATGGATAAATGTCACCTTTTACCTTGCATTAAGGAGGACTGCTGGGGCACCTGGGTGGCTCAGTCGGCTAAGCGCCCAACTCTTGACTTCGACTCAGGTTGTGATCTCATGGTTCGTGAGTTCAAGCCCCACATCAGGCTCTACACTGACAGTGTGGAGCCTGCTTGGGATTCTCTCTTTCCTTTCCTCTTGTGCCTCTCCCTCACTAGCACTTTCTCTCTATCTCTCAAAATAGAAAAGTAAAAAAAAAAAATTTGTCTCTCTTCTGAGACAAACTGTTAGTGTCTGTTCTCAGGCTGATGACATTTTTTCCTGAGGACAGATGTGTGTAGTTCTGTAACTGCTGCAATTCTGTTTCCAGTGGTAGGTAGGACAGCCTATGTATTCATTATACCATGTTCATGGAGCGGCTGCTCATTTCTAGATGATGGGTATACAGTGCTAGACAAAGCAGACACTGGTGTCTTACTGAGGTTGGAGAAAAAAATGGGACAGACACATTACACAAACAGACCTGAAAAAAATATCTACAGATTTAATGACTACCACGAAGGAAGCAATACAAGAAAAAGGAAGCAGGAATCTCATTTAGACTGAGGGAGTGTATTAATTTTCTAGGGTGCTGTAACAAAGCACTAAGAACAGAGAGGCAGAAACAACAGAGATTTACTGTTTTACACCTATGGAGGCCAGAAGTCTGAGATCAAGGTTTCAGTAGGATTGGTTCCTTTGAGGGTCATGAGGGAGAACCTGTTCAGTGCATCTCTCCTACCTCCTGGTGGGTTTCTGGCTATCGTTGTGTTGTTTGCCTTGTAGAAGCATCACCCTGATTCCTTTACATAGGGTGTATCTGTGTCCAAATTTCCCCTTCTTATAAGGACACCAGTCATATTGCATCAGGAACTCACCCTACTCCAATATTATACCTGCAATCACCCTATTTCTAAATAAGGTTACATTCTGAGGTATTAAGGGTGAAGATGACAAGATATAAATTTGGGGGGAGGGGTGGGCAAATCAGCTGGTAACAGAGAGAGAGAAGGGAAGTGCTCTCTGAGGAAGGAGAGAAAGGGAGACATTTTATTTTATAATTCTTTTTAACGTTTATTTATTTTTGAGTGACAGAGAGAGAGCATGAGTGGGAGAGGAACAGAGAAAGAGGGAGACACAGAATCCGAAGCCGGCTCCAGGTTCTGAGCTGTCAGCACAGAGCTCAATGAAGGGCTTGAACCCATGACATGAAATCATGACCTGGGACAAAGTTGGACGCTTAACCAACTGATCCACCCAGGTGCTCCAGAAGGGGAGACATTTAGACAAAGAAGTTCCTCTTGGGGCTTTCCAATCATGCCACATCAACAGCGGCTGCTCGGACCCTGTCACTAGAGCTTAGCCTTACCCCCACCCCTGGGAGCAAAGGGAAGGCACTGTGTGGTGTGCTCTTGCCACCCAGCCGACACCACACTGGAAAGCAGAAATTGAATCTCACACCCAAGAGATAGGGTAGGAGGCTCTTTTTCCCTCCTACCACTTGTAGTTTGCCGTTCCTGTAACACTCTAGCTTAGTCTTTCTAATCACAGGGCAGAGAATGTAAATCTGGTCAGTGTGAAAGATTTATGTAATTTTCTGTCATGTCGGAGTTGTGTGGTAAATGTAGAAACTAAGGAAAGTATCGTCTGACCGTTCATGTATTCAGTCATTCGACCAGTGCTATACACCAGCACTGGGCCAACCAGGGGCCATCCACTCAAGTGATACGAAAGACATTTAATCACAAGGCAATGACCCAAATTGACCACATCAGTAAACAGCTGGTGTGGGCCCCCAATGGCAAATGCACAGGATACAGCCGTGAGTACAATGGTCAACACACAGCAACTATCCTAAGTCCTGTGAGGCTGCCAGTGGACTGACAGAGACATGCCGTGTGCACGTGTGTAATGTGAAATTCTCCAATAGCCACATTGAGAAGGAAAAAGAAACCAGTGAAGCTGATCGTAGCATATTTTATGAATCCCAGTACGTCCAAACTCTCTTTTCAACATGTAATCAATATGAAAATTAATAATGCAATATATTACATTCTTTTTTAAGACTCAGTCTTCAATATCTGGTGTGCAATTTAATGCACTTAGAGCACATCTTAATTTGGATGAACCACATTTCAAGTGCTCAATGGCCATATGTGGTTAGTGGCTGTCATATTAAATATGGCACAGCCTGCAGGGTGAATACAGGGGGCTAGCTCTTACTTACAAAGAGATCTAGATGAGATTAAATGTCCTCTGAGGGCACAAAGATATATATACCAGAGGGAGCACAGAGTGGGAGTAAAATATTAAAATAATAAATGAATATAGTTTCCATTTCTTTTTCCTCCAACTTGAAATGTTTTCCGACAGCCTTTCTGTCAGTATGATTCCCCAGAAAGCAGTGAATATAAATAACACTTTGGAGAGAAGGCAATAATCTGGGGCGAGCCTCCATCAAATAAGACAAATAAGTAAAAGCAAATGTTTCTGATCTAAGGAGGAGACAAGTAGACAGCAGAGAGGATGAGAGGAAGGGGGTAGAATGGGGTACTGGTGTCTGTGCTTTCTCCTCCTCTCTTAGGGCTGAGGACTGAGGTATACAGACACCCATGTAAGCAGAAGGGGATGCAATGGAATTGAAGGTAGTGGCCCGCTTCCATGGGAATAGCCTAGGGAAGGCAGCAAGCTTCTAGACACCCTGTATTTCAATTGACACCATATCCAAAAAAGGAGAAAAAGCAGTAAAGAGAGAGAGGGAGAGAGCTAGTGAGCGAGCACCTGAGGCCATGGGGAACCACAGCCTTCAGGAGACCTCAGAGCCCCTGTGTGCCCTGATGAAGGGACTTGGAGGTGCTTAGAAGCCAGAGAATCACAGCAATTTGGTTGGGGTCAGAGAAACAAGTGCAGAATTTGAGGACCTGTCTAACTGAAGGCAAACAGTTGCGATCATAGACTGTAGTCTGTTGAGACATCAAATGGTAAGGCCTGAAGGGAGACAAGGGACCTCAGAGGATGTTGGGGCCCACAGAAGATCATCCATTCTTCAAACACCAGCAAAACCTGGAGCACATGCAAATAACCATTGTGGAGGTGTGTTTGCATTGGTCAGCATCTAGTTGGGAAAGCAGAACCTACTGCAGATAGTAGAGGTATTTATTAGGGACACTGGTTAGAGATGTGTTGGGAGAGCTCAAACGGGGAAAAGGTGAGGCAACTCGGCAGTTCATAAAGGCAAGGAGCCACCATCTCTTCTAGGGCCTCACTAGCTCCCTGTAGGGAAGGTGTGCGACCCAACTACTCAGTATATCTCTTGCTTGTTGGCAGGTAGCAAGGGAAGGAGAAGGGAAGTGTTTGAAGAATAGATGTTGTTAAAAAGAAGTGAGAGTGAATGCAAGATCTGACCTAGTTGTTAAATCAGGGATGGTGGTAGCAGGCATGGAAACTCAGAACAGCAGCCAAGGGGGTGTGGTCTCGGAGCAGGCTACTAGCTTGCCGAAATGTGGGGTTGGGGTGGCCCTGCCCTTGAGGAGCCGCTCCATCTCAGGGAGCCGAGGACGTGGGCTCAGTGCTCTCTGATTATCTCAAGTGTGATGGAGAACCAGCTGTTTTTATTCACATTTCTAGGGGCCAAGCTCTCTGCGAGGCCATTCTTGCCAGTCAAACTACCTAGGCGGTCTGGCAGCAGCATTTCTGAAGATGCTGTTGATGTTGGCAATTCTCGTTCCTCTAAAACACTTGTTCCCAGAGGCTATCAGTGAGGCTCTAATTGAGGTAGTGTGAGAAGAAGCTTTGAGGAAAACTTCTCCCTGTGCTTCAGAGGAGTCTGTGTTTATCCTTGGGAAATCACGCTGGGGGTGATATCTCAAGAAGAAATGCTGCAGTCTAAGGAAACATTCTGGTTTCCCCTGATATCCTCACCCAACTTCATCTGAAGGGAAAACAATTCTGAGCAAAGGTCGTCTGGTACTTTTGGAGGAAACTTTTGATCATTTTATTTTCTGCTTTAAGCTATAAAAATTAGGAGGGGAAAAAAACCCCCATTAGACACAAGAGGAACAAAAAGAAGAAACTGTTTCATAAATGGTAGTAGAGATTTCCTACCACACTGATATGAAAATACTGTCTCTTGCACTGTCAAAGCGAGGGTCAAATATTTTATTTCAAGGAAAAATTATAAATGATTCAGAAATCATTGAACTAATCAATTCTCTATGTCTTTCCATTTCTTCCTCTGTCTGTGCTTTTTCTTTTCTCATTAATATCCCCACCAGTATTGGAGTCATAATAATTATCTTCTACTATCTGTAAAACTGGTTGGCTTCCTTGTTCATCAATATCTTTGATAAAATGTTTGAGGCAAGGCAGATTGAGAAAGATGGCAGAAAGTAACATCTAGGTTCACAGATGATCTATGATCCTAATGCAAACAATTCCCAGTTTCTGGAAGTCAAGTTACTTTTGCGGTTTGTAACTCAATGTTTTTTTTTTTTTATGAAGAAGAATGTTCTTTTATCATAAATTCTTACTTTAGGGGGGAAAATTAAGGTTATTGAACTATTGAAGATACTACATTTTTGTGTAAAATAAACTTTGATTTCGGTACTTCTGACTGATATTTCTTAGAGTCAGAGTGATGATGCTAAGGGAAAAAAAAGTATAGCCAAAAGGGTCTCCAGAAGAAAAAGCCCCACAGTGCAAGACTTGTCTCCCCACAGAGGAAGCCACTCTTAGGAATGACCACCTTGGCCATTGTGTCAATAAGGGCTCCCTTTAATATAATAATTTAAAGGATATGGGTGCTAAGCCTGTCCTCACCCTAGATGCCTCTCCTATTAACAGGATTTCTTCTGTTTGAATTGCTGCCTGAAATTCTGACAATTTGTTCTTTTGAATGAACATCCTGGGCTTCCTTTTAAAATGCAAATATCTCTAGATGGGTTAGACAGGTATTGTCAAATAAGAATTGATTTAACCTGATTGCTTTCCTGCAACCTAAGGCTTCTTAGAGATTATAATGCACATCAGTGAAGGACAGGACCCCTGGAGTTTCTGTGGGTGAAGAAGGGAGGGGAAGATTGCCAAGATACGTTTAGGTAGCATTGAGGGGCAAGGAAGGCAGTTAACTTATTGGAAATTTTGCCCAGAACTTAGCCTGTTGCTTATTCCAATTTTACTTCCAGAAAGAATATGCCTGATTTCAAAACAAATAAAAACGGCTTTGGAACTCCCATTTTCAATTGATTGAATAGATATTTTTGAAACTACCATCAAGAGCTGGATACTGAGTAAGGTGGTGTTGGCTTTTAATGAGCACCTATTATGTGACATGAGTTTTGGATATGTTATTTTACTTGATCGCCTCAGAACCCATTTTGCAAGTGATAAAACCTAAACCCAGAGACGGTTCATCCCCTAGGTAGGGAGTGGCAGAGCTGGAATTCAAATCTAGTTCCTCATGTCCTCCAAGAGCCTGACTTTAAGGCATCAAATTTCTGAATTTTTACTTGGTCTGTGTGTCTAGAAGAAAGCTAATGGGATTTTTTTTTGGCTTGATCATTGGATTTGCGTATATCTATTTTTATTAAATGTACTATCAAACAACTTTCTATAGTGTTTAAGCCAATTTTCACTCCCACCAACATTGAATAAGAGTTCCAGTTGCTCCACATCCTTGCAAATGTATGGTGTTGTCAGTTTTTACTTTTAAATTAAAATATAGTTGACTTTTTTTTATACTATATTTGTTTCAGGTATACAATATGATATGTTGCAAAATGATTACCACAAAAGTCTGTTTGACATCCATCACCACACATAGTTACAGTTATTTTCCTGGAAACTTCTTTTTATAGAATGCATGGAGCTTTTACAAAAACAGTGAATAATTACATGAAGGGGAAATAAAAAAGGAAATCTGATACCAGGTCTTGTGTGTCTCCCTAGGGTAAAATTCTCTTCTGTAATAATGTTAGGAGAAGATTTAGATGCAAGTAACCTGAGTATGGGACCTGAGATCTCAAGCAGATGGACATACATGCTGCTACTTAAAGACATTGAGGAACATTTGGTTAAAATATTGAAGAACATATATATTTTTATAAGCAAATATATTTAATGAAGTTGTAATTCCATGCAAAGGAGCCATATTTCAGAACAAGCCTGACAGAAGAGTAATACTTTCATGTAATTGAAGTAATTTTTTACTTTTTCCATGATAATTTTAATGTGCCAGGACACAATAGGAATAACTTTATTCTCTGGCTAATTGGAATGTGTAATTCTGAAAGAGGCATAGATCATCTTAATTAGAAATAAAGTTTATGATGTTGAGATAATGGCCTTTGGTTTAGTAATTTGGAGCAAGTTAATTTAGAATGGGATACAGAAGCTTGACCCTGGCTTGCTTCTGGTTCAGGTCTGTTAGTGCATATAGTTTTTTTTTTTTTTTTGTAAATAGTTTATTGTCAAATTGGTTTCCTTTTTTTAAATTAAATTAAATATGATTTGTTTTTAATAGTTTGCATATAGTTTATTCACCTTCCAAATAAAGCTCTGCCTGCAGGAGGGTGAGAGCCTGGGCCAGCCCAAGACAAGTCCTTGCAGGAAAGAGGTAGTGGTCCTGTTGCTGAGTCCTCCCCTCTCTGAGCTGCGCTTCCCCCCTTGGGGTTCCCTCTCACCTGCTTCATAAGTAGCCCGGGCCTTCAAGGAATCCATGAGTCTGCCAATCACTTCCTCCTCCTCCTCCTCGCCTTCCTCCTCCTCTCTTCCACTTGACTTTAATACCAATATGCTGTTTCTACCTAGTTTGAAGAGAAGGATTGGACTATGCCAAGAACCACAGAGGAAGGGTGGGGGTTTAAGCAGTGACTCAAAATACCAAGCCTGGGGAGAGGTCAAGCTGTACATCACCCATCATGGTCTGCCCTTTTCTTGGCCAAGAGGTACCATGACTCCCACTGTATACCCTGTGGGGACTGAGGCAGCCCATGGGGACCTTTATGTAATTCATCCACCCAGAAGGAGTTTCTCATTCTGTTCTGAACAAAAGCACCATGTAGCTGGCAGTGGCTCTGCTTAAATTAATTATTATTGCAGTGACATAGACCTTTAAGGCTTTTATTTCAAAGTGCCCTTATAGACGTGATTGCACTTGAAAATTACAATAACCCAGTGACATAAAATGGGTCAGGGACCATTTACCTCTATGGTGCCGATGAAGAAAGTATGGTTGGCATTGAGTGACTTTTCTAAAGTACTAGATCCTGATCTTGAACCTCATGCTTGTAACTTCATTTCTTATTTAAAAATTTTTAATATTTGTTTATTTACTTTTGAGAGAGACAGAGAACAAGCACAAGTGGGAAGGGAGAGAAATAGAGAGGGAGACAGAATCTGAAGTGGGCTCTAGGTTCTGAGCTGTCAGCACAGAGCCCAACATGGGGCTCAAACCCACAAACCATGAGATCATGACCAGATGCTTAACTGACTGAGCCACCCAGGCACCCCAAAATTCTTACCATCTTTAAACATACATACACATACACTATATGTACAGATGTATGTATTTACTTTGAATAACTATCCTATGATTTTTCTTTACCTTCTCAAGCATGAAAAATAGCCTGTATTTGTTTATTTTTGCAACAAACATTGATTGAGTACCTCCTATTCACCAGGCACTGTGAAAGCATTTGAGAATACGAAACTAAAAGTTAATTTCCGACACTACCTCAAATTTTCCGCTGTTTTGTAGTTCCTAGCACCTATCCCTCCCCATCCCTACCTTCTCTCTCACACATATCCCTGAGCAACTAATGATCTGCTTTCTGTCACTGTAGATAAGTTTGCATTGAAAATTTTATATAAGTGGAATCATATAGTATGTGCTCTTTTTTGGTTGGCCTCTATTACTCAGTATTTTAGGTTTTATCCATACTGTGCCAAGTATACCACAATTTGTTTATCCCTCTATTAATGGGCATTTGGGTGGTCTTCAGTTTTCAGCTATTACAAACAAAACCACTATGAACATTTATGGGCAACTTATGCACATTTATGTCTTTGTACAGATGTGTGCCTTCCTTTCTCTTGAGTTAATACCTAGGAATAGAATGGCTGGGATCAGAAGAGTTGCTGTGGAATGACTCACTCCACCTGCCGCATGGAAGGGACACCCTCTGACGGACGACAGTCATGCATAGCCTGTTTTGTACTCAGGTGTTGGTGGGAGTCTGTCTCTCTAGCCTGAATGTTTTGCTCTTTGTTGATTCTGTGGGGGTAATGCTTTAACTTCCTGACCCATGCAAATTCAGGAGACCTATCTGACCTATCTTCAGGAGGAGACCAGTTGTATTGTTGCAGACTCCTTCTTTCCAGTAGGATTTTGCCTTCTGTGGGCAACAGAAGACTGAGAGCAGCCAACAATCAGTGGTAAAACCTAGTCCTGCATTTGGGTTTCCTCTAGTTTTCAGTTGCTGGATTTGTGTGATAACAAAAAGCTCTGCTGGTTTTACTACCTGGGCCAAGCTCAATCACTGATCTCTCACCGATGGCATTTATCTCTAGGCAAGTGCCCTAAAGGAAGAAAACATGTGGTTATGGTCGACTTACCTAGGAAGAGTTTTCCCTACTCTGGATGGGATTTTGGAGTTAATCTAAACCTCATTCCTCCAGAAAATTCTAATCTCTTTAAAAAAATTTTTTTTTGCAGTTTATTGGTCTTTTGTTTATTGCAGTGAGTATGTTAGCCCTCTATAACCTGTGGCATTCTATTTTTAAAAATTTTTTAATGTTTATTTTTGAGAGAGAGAGAGAGACAGAGTATGAGTAGAGGAGGGGTAGAGAGACAGAGGGAGACACAGAATCTGAAGCAAACTCCAGGCTCTAAGCTGTCAGCACAGCTCCCGACGTGGGGCTTGAAGCCACAAACCATGAGATCATGACCTGAGCTGAAGTCAGACGCTTAACTGACTGAGCCACCCAGATGCCCCTGTGACATTCTATCTTACATTTAGTAGTGCAATTGCTGGTGATTGAGACCTACAGTTTCAAATACCAACATAGCTTATGCCAGAAAAGGCAATATACTTGCTTAGATTATATAAATTGTGTATTAATCTACAATTGAGGATTTAAGGTCTAAATACATTACCAGAGAATGCACAAGAAGACAAAATCTTAGTCTGATCAGCTGCTGAGAATGAAAAATATTCTAAATTCAGTTTGCCATTGGTCATAAAAATGTATACACAGTTACATCAAATTGTATCCAATTCCAAAAGTGTGATTTTTATGATTCTTGTTTCAAAAACATAAGTTTGGGAAGCATGCTCTCTAGGTCCTCTCTGTTAGATTTGAAATTCGATTTTTCAAAAAGGAAATGAAAAAAAAGATCAAGAAATGATCTTTTGAATAAGTCCATTCCCTGATGACTTAACTTCTTCCATTTTTTAAAAATCTTTCAAACTATTCTTTATGGGGGTATAACTTACATTTACACAATTGCACCCATTTAATATTTATATTTCAATGAGCTTTGACAAATATATGCACCCGAGCAACACCCTTACCATCAAAATATACAACAATTCTCAGACGTCCCCACCTGTGGTTATCACTCTGAGGCACACCTTCTACAGCAGCAAGTACATTTCCTTCGTTTCTCCCATAAATTGCTGGTTTCTGACTCAAGCATCTATCTACACAGGTCACCACTACTGCTTCTGAAACACCCCCTTTGTTTTACTCACCCCTCAAAGACCTTCCTGACTGAATCCTCTGATCTCTGTTCCCTCTTTTTCTTGGAGCCCTCTAAATTCTTACGAGAGGCGGTCTCGGAACTGTTCTAAGGGAGGCATGTTGGTTCATTACTTTGTAAAGCTGCTCTCCATGTGATTCATATTTCTACACCCTCACTATCCCTCCAGGAGCCTAAGGTGCTGTTTCTTTTGAAATCTCCCAGAATGCCCTTTACCATATTTTCTTCTTTAAATGCTATTAAGAGAAACAATTTGCAGAGTGCAAATGAACTTCATTTTCCAAAGTCTTAGACTTACCCCAGGGAACCTCTGTGGGCTTTTTTTCTGTGCTGAGAGCTCTGAGCACATACTCACACATGGTGCCAATAGCTCATTCAACCTTTCAACGTAATTTCATACCTGACTAGTATGGGATTGTTTTTTTTACAAAAGCATTGACCCATGGCAGTGGCGGCATCTGTCTATTGGTGTGTTGAACACTAAATTGGAATTTTAATGCTAATAATTAACTAGAATAATATCTCACTTGGACAGAAGCCATTTAATTCTCTTCTGTGAGCTCAAATAGTATTTGGGTAACTATCAAGGCCATGGCAGTCAGAGGAAAATTTTATTGTGGTGTTTTAAAAAAGGTAAAATAAGAAATTAAGATTTTATGAAAATAATTCTTAATAATAACCATTCTGAAATGGTGTTAACTAATGCAAAATGATTTTGTTATTGAAATATTATCCCAGGTTTCTGTTATTTTTAAGCCAAGCAAGTCTTGAAGGAATAATATTGGCTCTTATATCTATATTGCTACTACATATTTGAGTGAGTTTTTAATATATTTCAAGGAAAATTTAGAGAAATGAAATTCACAAGTTTTATTTAAGCCTAGTACCAATAGCTTTCTTTTATAATATTTTATAAGAAGGCTTGCTAAGTCCTTTCTTTGATTTCTCCTTCCGGTAGGGGTAGCTTTAAATGAAGAGACTAGAAGCTATGGAAATCACAAAAATAAAAAAGGGAGAAAGAGTGTGAGAAAAGATCTGTGTAATCCCTGACCAATGCTATCAACTGATGAATAATCAAGAGTTGGTAAAGGTCAAGGTAGGACTTACAGCAGGACATGAGGATTTATTAAGAATATCCTAAAGCCACAGGGGCTTTACCTGTGATGTTTCATTTAACTCTTTTCCTCTTTGTATATATGCGATCTCTCTATGGAACGGGATCTGTCTATATCTGTACCTATCCATATCTGTATCAGACTCTATTTTTGTACCTGTATCTATATCTATTTATCTCAATTAATTTGGAGATGAAGAAAATGATACTCAGAGCAGTTTAACTTACTAGATAAGGCCACAGAGATCCAGAGTCCAAACCCTTATTTTCTGACTCAGAGGCTCATGTAACTACTGCCCATATCCATGTCTAGTTTCTTATAGTCATCAAATGGTGGTAAGGTAGCAAATGTCACCTCTTATTCAGTGCCTGTTGTTTGCCAGCATACATGTGAGCAGCAGATCCAGATTCAGCAACCTCACTTTTTTGATATTTCCATTTGTTTGACAAGTTTACTTATCTGAAACATTTCTTGATTGATTCAAAGAGAAATGCATTGGTCCTCTGAGGGTGAGCACCATTCCTCCCTTCCCTAGGCACTGGCAGGGACCGTCACCTTGCAGTGACACCTCACAGCCTTCCTAGTTGTGGCTTTTAGGAAGCTTCCTCGTAAGGTAAGCGTCAAGACTCCAGGCCTCACCCCTGCCTTGAGATTGACAGCGGTGGACTCTGTAGGTGACAGAAACCCAATTAATAAACTGAACATACAAAAACGGTCTCTAAGCTCTGGAAACGGGGCCAGTGGCAATGACAGAGACAAATGTGCTTTGTTTGCCCTCTGTGTGTCCGCTGTGCCCTGTCCTAACAGCTTTCTTCTCACACTGTCACTGTCACAAGCCTGCTCTCTCTCCTTTCTTTTCCTTTTCAAGCAGTGTTATTTGCACTGTAAAAGGCAGTTTTACAGGTTAGGGCATGTCAGAAATACAAAATTGCAGAGGTGGAAGACATGAGCCAGTGAGATTTACTGAAATTGACTATGTAAAACAATTTATTTGGTGGTCATTTGGTTCTGATGAAGTAAAGCAATAGATAAATGTGAAATTAGGAATGCCTGATGAAGAGATGTCTGTGTTACATGAGGGACGTGGTAGTCCTATTTAATAGCTGTCGTAACACTAACGGCTCAAATTTGTGGGTGCTCACCGCGGGCAAGGAATTGTGCTAAACTTATTAGGTTATTTGGTTATAACATCATCTTTACGAGGTAGATGCTGTTACATTCACTTAAAGGTAAAGAAACTGACCTTTAGAGAGCTTAAGTAATGCGGAGGCACACAGCTCCTAAGTGGCAGAGGTGGGACCGGAAGCGCGGTTTGTGTGACTTGGAAGTCTGTGCCCTTAGGCACCACATTGCTTGGCTGCCATTTTATGGTAGAAAGAGAGTGGAGTAAGCCACAGGCCCCAAAGCTGCAAGTTGCTAATTTTCTCATTCCAGGTCATGGGCAGAACCAGAAATGAAATCCAGATTTTAGAGTCTTGGTCTATTGAAAGCTAATTGACTGCTTTTGATTCTTTGAAATACATTTCCTTTTTCATTGTTTCACAAAATAAGATCCCAAGTAAAACATATGCCAAGAGAAATTGTTTTTTTAAACTGCACACAAAATGCATACTTGTGTATTTGGTTACTCTATAGTCTGCTCTGGTGAACAGAAATGCAGAACGCCCAAACCCAGGCCAGGCCTGGTCCACTTCAAAACTGTCTCTGTCTTGATATCAACACCATACATAGACGGCAGCTCAGAGCCCCAGAAATCTCCCTATTGGTGGTTAGTGATTTTATCACAAAGCGAAGTCTCAGTGGGAAAGCGGGCATTCTGGGTTTCAGAGCACATTCCATCTTCCTAATCTTGTCCTCAGCAATGAGGTATGTCCACCTACGCATTGCTGCCCTAGGCTTTTGTGCTTGCTCTTGGTTCCAGAGGGAGAGACATTAGCATGAATTCCAATAAACCAAATCCTATTAAATTCTGCTATTCTCAGGTCAGCTCTTTCAAATTTCACTTAGGAACTATGACTGAGAGACAGTACACAATATATATTATTTGTCATCACACTTGTTATAAATGGGATCCAAGTTCTGAACAAAATGGTTGAAGACCATAAACCATGGCATCCTTAAGGTCTACCAAAACTGTTGGCATTTCTGACTGAATTCACTCAATTTCCACTGGAACTTTGAGAAAGCATTTGAGACTTTCCAACATCAATTTAGGTACCTAAAGATTACTTCCAAAAGTGGGTTTCTTTCTTATAAAAGTTCAGCATAAGCTTAAACTTTTCTTTTGTCTCCCCAGCTGACTGGCTTTATGTTTTAAAAAAAAACCATGAATCGGCGGGGCGTCTGGGTGGCTCAGTTGGTTACGTTTCTGACCTCGGCTCAGGTCATGATCTTACACTTTGTGGGTTCAAACCCCACCTCAGGCTTTGTGCTGACAGTTCAGAGCCTGGAGCCTGCTTCATATTCTGTGTCTCCCTCTCTCTCTGCCTCTCCCCTGTTCACAGTCTGTCTCTCTGTCTCTCAAAAATAAATAAACATAAAAATTTTTTTTACGTTAAAAAAATTAAAAAATAAAAAAACCCATGAATTTCTATGATACAATGACTTTCCTGCACTCTAATAGTGTGTAAATGGCAGAAAAATGTCACACACTTAGATGTTCAGTATGACCCTTTATAATGGGTATGGATTTTACTTTCAGAGTGAATATAGACTTTATGGATCCATCTCTATGTCCCAGTAAATGGGAGTGAAAAGGTGAACAATTGAGTCGATGATGATTTTGGTAAGAAAACCAAACAGAAACCAGGACTTGGAAAACATGAACTCCCCACTGGAGATTAGTTCATTCGTTTCCCACTGCAGCCGTAGCAAATTACTGCTATCCTCGTAGCTTCAAACAACATCCATTTCTTTTCTTTCAGTTTTGTGGGTTGGATGCCTGGTAGGCTCATCTTAGGGTCCCAGAGGCCGACATGAAGGTGTCAATGGGCTGTGCTCCTTCCTGGAGGCTCTTCGGCCAGAATCTCTCCCTCTAGTCTCATTCAGGCTGTTCACGCAATCTAGGTCTTTGCTGTTGAAGAACTGACGTCTTCATTTTCTCGCTAGCTGCCCACAGGAGGTTTCACTCAGCTTCTAGAGCCACCTGCATTCCCTGGCTCATGGTTCCCTTCCTGCATCTTCAAAGCCAACAAAAGTAGCTCAGATATTATCACATTTCGTATCTCTCAGAAATTCAATCCTTCCTGCCTTGTCTTCTCTTTGTTGCCTTCTGCTGCTACAGCCCACTGCCTACAGCCAGAGAACTAGCTCTCCTTTAAGGGCTCCACTAATTATATTGGGCTCATCCAGATAATCCAAAATAATCCCCCCATTTTAAGATCTGTAACTGCAATTACATCTGCAAAGTTTTTTTTTTTTTTTACAACAGTATTGAGATTTGTGTTTGGTTGGATAATCTTGGGGGGACATCTTTAGAATTCTACCATAGAAGTGAATATAGCAGAGGTCACTCATGAACATATCCTTGGCCAGATTTGGGTGAGTGGCATGATTTGATTTAGAATTCCACATCATTGTTGCCTCTCATATTTTTTAATTTGTAAGAAGAAGACCATCAGATGACCAATAAATTATGCAGTCAGCACATAGAAATAGATTTTAATATAACGAAAGAGAATTTACATATATACTGAAATGAGAAATCCCTTCTGTGTTTACAAAGTCGCTGGAAATGCATTACAGGAGGACATGGAGAGGATGTGACCAGTGAGCTGGACCCAGGCAATTGGAGGCTACTCAACCCTCCCCTGTCTTTGAATGTGCCTCCTGCCTATGGTTCTTACAGCCAGAGCTGTTTTCAAGGATGCAGCCTTCAGACAGCAATGTGTTATTGAGACCATCTGGACAGTGTACGTGACTGGACCCAGTTAAGGCCTCTGTATAAATTTTTAAGATGTGGTAGCTGGTATAGAGATCTATTTGTCTTGTGGCCACCCACAAGGAGACTGGTAAGTTCCCTGCTCATTAAAACTGCCACCTACCAATCTGGAGTGGCCTGCCTTATCAGGTCTCTCCTTACCCTCCGTGTGTTGGGCGAGTTTAAGATTTTACCTGGGAAGGTTCTGAGGTTTTGAATCAACATTATATATACATAAAGGATAACCCATAGATAATCTTTCTCTCTTTAGCCCAAATGTACCAAGACTCTAGAAGTGTCTGTAGAGGATCAGCATTACCTTAGCTCTAAAAGTGCTGACTCTCTCATCTAACACAGCCCACTAGGGATCCTCTCAGAGCTGGAGATGGCTTTTCTAAGTACCTCACCTGGGGCAGTGGAATTGAGAAAGTGATGACTTAGAACTAAGGTCTTCGGGCACATTGAAGTTGAACCTCAAGGAAGGTGAAAGAATAAGGTAGTGGAGAAGGATCCCGAGGGCTGGGAGGGAGATGGTTTCTATGTGGTTAGTAGAGGATAAAGGCAAGGGAGACCCTGAGAAGTGGGACGTTTCTCTGAGGGTCCCTAAATTCCTAAGCTGACATTGTAGACAGATCCCAGTGACTTTTCCATTTGCCCATCTCAGTTCTCTTTGAATCTACACTATAAATCCACAATTGTTCAATATATGAAATTGTAGGAAGGTTGTAAGAGCTAAGACAACAGAAAAAAAGCACGTTTACAAATGAATTTGATGTAAACTATTCTAGACATATAAATATTCACATGGTTTTCACTTAGGGCTCTCATAATTATGGTTTAAGAATGATGAAATATGGAAATGAAAACTTAGGACACTTTCAGCAAGTAGTCAAATACAATATACTTTCTGTGATCCAGTATATCCTGTTAAAATATTTTTAATGTTTATTTTTGAAGGAGAGAGAAACAGAGTGTAAGCAGGGGTAGGAGACAGAGAGGGATACACAGAACCTGAAGCAGACTCCAGGCTCTAAGCTGTCAGGACAGAGCCTAACATGGAGCTCAAACTCACAAACTGTGAGATCATGACCTAAGCTGAAGTTGGACACTTAATGGACTGAGCCACCAGGTGCCCTAAGTATATCCCATTTAAATTGAACTTTCCTATCTTGCTGGTAGTTTATACAGAGGTGATGGATGTGCCTGACAATAACCTTGAGACACAACCCATGACTTCTGAACTGCCAAAGAAAGATGAAAACATGCTCAGTTTAGGTTTTATAAACCTGGGAATTGGCATTTAAAGTTCCATACAAATGCCAAAACCTCTGATTTAACTAGAATGATTGACAGAATGCCCATTCCCTATATAGTGTGTAAGCTCCAGATTGCCATTGGGTTTTTAGCATTCCCTCTCTGGGTTTTTTTTTTTTTTTTGTATGATTCCATGGAAAGGTTTTCATGAACAATGAAAATAGCTTGGCCCAGGTTCAGAGATTCAGGACAATCCAATGGCGAAGTGGAGGGCTTGGTCTTGCTGGAGCTGTGTCCCTGGGTGCTATGCCAGTGAGAGATCTGTCAGCATATGGGTTGGAATTATATATATATATATATATATATTGTATTTAACACATGATTTAAAGCATTTTGAGGGATGTATATGATACTACAAGTAGTTGTGGATTTAAGCTCTCTATATGCAGTGTCTATTAGCTTATTAGCTAATGTATTAGCTAATGTAATGTAATAATGTAATAACTTATTAGCTCTGTAAACCTGGGTAAGGTTACCTCTCTGAGCTTCAGTTTTTTAAATATGTTGGTGGAAATAGTACTTCAAAGCATTGATGTAAAAATTAAATGACATAATGCACATGTGATTGACATAGGAAACTCTTGGTAAGTCTTAGCTTTGATTATTAATGTGCAAATCCATCTACTCAATGCTTGTGTTATAAAAGTTTGTGAGTAAACACCAATAAGAACGATTGTCTTTGGATAACTAAGTAGAGGAGAATTCTAATTTAAGCAGATTCAGTATAGGAACATCTTAACATTAAAAACACTAAAAGGCTATGGTGAGGTTGTCTTGACCCCCAAGGGCTGGGGTGCAATTGTCAGGATAAAAAGGAGAGCAGATCCACATGCCTTTGGTTCTTCTGACCACCACCTGGACTGGGCTAGCATGCTGATTAGTGAGAGTGTAGTGAATGCCACTGGGTGTTTGAGACACTGTGTCTTTCAATCCTCGCAATAACTATTGGGGATACTATTATAATCCATCTCTAGTTTACAGATGAAGAAACTGAGGTTGAATACTGTTCACTGTCACAGTCCCATGCTAATAAACGGTGGGGCTGACACTGAAATCCCAGTCTTCATCCACACAGTGAGCAAGGCATCACCAAGGTGTACCACCTTTGACACTCACCCAGGATTCACTCCTGCAGGCACTAAGGAAGCTGGGAAGAGACTTCCCACAGGGGCAGCCTGGCCATTCTGACCCAAAGGACAAGTTCACCTGGAGGCCCTTGGAGCAAGGTTATTCATTTCTAACCATTTCATTATAATGTACCTCCTTCATTTACTTAAGTAGAGTAGTTAGATAAGTTTAAGGCAAATAATGATAATAATAGGCACCAAATATTGGCCTACTCTGTACTAGGTAGTACAATCAGAGCTTTACGTATATTTAATCTCCATAATGACCCAGAAAGTAGGTGTCATTATCCCCTGACTACAGATGAGCAGAAAGACTCGGGATAAGTAACTTGCCCAAGGTACAGAGTGAGCTGAGAAATGGTTGGTATCTCTGAAGTGTTCATATAAGACAGTGGGAATCAGGGGATCATCAAAGAGCTATCTAGAAAGCCAGCAGTTGCTGGCAAATGGGTCACTTCTGTCCCTCCAAACCTTGTGAATTCAGCCATGGGTACTTTGGGGAGATGTGGGGAGAGATGGCTTGAGAAAACCAAAGTCACGAAGGACCTGAGTAATAGTAGGAGCTCCATTAGAAAGAGTTCAATAGCAGTTGCATAACAAAATAATATGATAAAAAATATGCTCACAGTGATGGCATTCTTCTCTCTCATGTTTGATGAAATATTCATGGCATTTTTTTCAGAAAGGCAAGAGCGAGAATCACCTAGAGAGAAAAAGAAAAAAACATGACTGTTTCAGGTTCATTGGCAACTTGTTGCCACAGATATTTAAAAGCTTGAAAGCTTTTCCAAGCTTTCCAGTTGACAGAGGAAATTATGATAAAAAAATAAAGTGAAGTTGAAAAGGACAGAACGCAAAAGTAGCTAACCAACACCACGCAGTTCACCTCCCACACATTTTCCCTGGGTAGCTCAATCCACACAGATCGACAGCATTTGAACTCTTTTTTTATATTTTTTAAAATGTTTGTTTATTTATTTATTTATTTATTTATTTATTTATTTATGTTGAAGGAGAGAGAGGGAGAGCAAGCTGGGGAGGGGAAGAGAAAGAAGTGAGAGAAATTTCAAGTGGTCTCTGTGCTCGAACTCACGAATCACGAGATCATGACCTGAGCAGAAACCAAGAGTTGGACGCTTAATACACTGAGCCACCCAGGCGCCCCTCTTTTTTTCTATTTGTGAACAGCTTTTTAAAAACCCTCACAAGATAGGCTATATTAATGCTTAATTAAAATTTTCATTACAGAAAATATATCAATGAACAAGGGTTAAATTGATTAAAAACAAATCTCCAAAAATGATGATCCATTAGTGACCAGCCTTTGACATATGGCTCCCTTTTGAGATCTGAGGTTGAGACAGTAGAAAACGGCACATGTGCATAAATGTAGATATTCTGGAGATGGGCAATTTATAGGTCTTCTCCATGGTTGTAAGATGGCAGGCCCTCTGTCCCATATATAGGAAAGGGATGCATGCTGCATTTCTCCTTTTTTTTTTTAATGTTTTATTTATTTTTGAGAGAGAGAGAAAGAGCACAGGCAGGAAAGAGGCAGCGAGAGAGGGAGTCACAGAACCTGAAGCAGGCTCCAGGCTCTGAGCTGTCAGCACAGATCTCTTGAACTAAGAGATCATGACTTGAGCTAAAGTCAGGTGCTTAACTGACTGAGCCACCCAGACACCCCAAGGATCCCACATTTCAATGTTTGCCCTTCTTGCAGTTCTGCTTCAACTCCAGATTTTCCAGAATGATGTGCTTTAAGCTTGTCCGTGTAGCACAAAAACCATTGCAAATGGGAAGCGTGCTCAAGGAAGCCCTCAGAAATTTGTCAAATCAGAAAAAGGAAGTCTTTGGATTGGCCTTATTATTATATCCCCAACATTATATAATAATAAGAGCAACTACAATTGGTAGAGCACTTAATACATGTCAGGCAGTATGCTAGCTTCTTGAATCTATGATCTCATTTCACTCTTACCTAACAGATGAGACATCTGGAGTCTGGAGAGGTACTGGGTCATGAAGCTGGTAGTTGTGATGCGAAGCTGGACCTGATGGGTTAAAAGCTAAGAACCCAGGCTCGGGGATCCAATGAGTTGGGTACACCATTTTCACTTGTGTAATTTGGGCCACGTTATATAACCCATCCATGCATCTGTTTCCTCATCTGCAAAAAAGGGGTGAAAATAATATCTCCCCGGTTGACTCAATCCATGTCAACTAACTGATATCCCTAAGTTTATGTCCTTGAGCAGTGCACCATACACCAGCCACTGAAGCCAAGAGTCTGTGTTGAGAGAGCAAACCACAGATTCTGTTTGAAATTCCAACTCCTTGACTCTTGTAGATTGCTATTCTGCTTGCCAAACTTAAGTCTTTATGTTTTAATATGCACTTACTTATATCTGAGGAAGTACTTCCATTTAGAATGTCAAGAGTAATGGCATGAGGCTCCAATCAGCAGACTATGCTGGACAAGTTGGCATTGGATTTTACTTTCTTCTTTTACATAAAAATTGGTTGTGTTTTGGGTTTTGGTTACATTTTTGTTTTAAAAATTGAAGAAGTTATCATAAATTTACTCTTAAAATGTGTTTTTAAGGTTATTTGAGAGAGAGAGAGAAAGTGAAAGAGCATGGGAGCATGCAAGCAGAAGAGAGGCAGAGAGAGAGGGAGAGAGAGAATCCCAAGCGGGTTCCACACTGCAGCAGAGACTGAGGCAGGGCCTGGTTTCATGATCTGCAAGATTAGGACCTGAGCTGACATCAAGAGTTGCATACTTAACCAACTGAGCCACCCAGGCACCTGCAAAATTTGTGTTTTAAATGTATGTAAGTGGTATGGATATAAGTGATATATAATACAACCTGTTGTTAAAAAAACCACCTCAACACGGAAAACCATGAAACATAAATATGTATAATATAAAACACTAATATTCCTTGTTAATCCATTTCAACTCTAACTCCTCCCCAGTCCAGAGGCAACCACTGATAATAGATTTTTGTGAGTATTGTTCAGATTGTTTTCTGAGCATTTTATATGTAGATAAAAATTTACATCCAAGTTAGCATATAGTGAAACAATGATTTCAAGAGTCGATTCCTTAATGCCTCTTACCCATTTAGCCCATCCCCCCTCCCACCACCCCTCCAGTAACCCTCTGTTTGATCTCCAAATTTAAGAGTCTCATGTTTTTGTCCCCCTCCTTGTTTTTATATTATTTTTACTTCCTTCCCTTATGTTCATCTGTTTTGTATCTTAAAGTCCTCATCACTCATATGTGAAATTTAGGAAACAAAGCAGATGAACACATGGGAGGGAAGAAAAAGACAGGGGAAACAAACCATGAGAGACTCTTAGATAACACACTGAGGGTTGGTGGAGGGAGGTGGGTGGGGGATGGGCTAGATGAGCGATGGGTACTAAAGGGGGCACTTGCTGGGATGAGCACTGGGTGTTGTACGTAATTGATGAATCACTGATTCTACTCCTGAAGCCAATATGGCGCTGTATGTTAATTAACCAGCATTTAAATAAAAATCTGGAAGAAGAAATATTTTACGTAATATTTTTATTTTTATGGAGGCCTTATTAAATGAAATTTAAAGTCATCATTGCAACAGTGAAGACCCTTACTATCTGCTTGCCCCTCCCCCAACATCAGCACCCTGACAGGTGCCCTGTCTTCAGGACAATGTCCCTGTTATCTTCGGAATGAGACCTGGTCACCACCACCTTTATAGATTTGTTATTCTGGGTCTCTAGCCTGAAATGCCTTATCCAATTTTTTCTACCTTTCCAATATCACTCCTTTCTTTAAGGGCCAGCCAACCCCCTTTTCTCAGAAGGCCTTCTCAGACTGTCCAATCTCTCTGAGATTACCTAGTACTATCAACCATGACTTCTGTACCTTTTGTGTTCCATTTCACGTGCCGCTGCCTGTTGAAGCACTTTTTGTGCATATCCTGTTTCTTCAATAGAATTTTGGTTCTTTAGTCTGTACACTGTATTCTATAGCACCTATTATTCTTCCTGTGGTGTTTAGCATACATAATGGGCACATTTCAAGGACACAATGAAGCCTTGAACTGACTTGTTTTAAAGGAGAGCAAACCAAACAGGGTCTTTGAATATTAAGTTGGTAGTTTGACATGCTTAATAACTTTCTGGAAGCAGCTTGGTATATGTTCATTTTAGAACAGGTTGAGAAAAGAGTGCCTTCCTTAGCAGATCTTCTGAGAGTCTTCTCCATTGCTTGGGGCTGGGTTTTCCTTGTAACATAAAGGAATGTTGAGAATTGGACTGATATATACTTTTAATATATTCCCCAAGTATTTTTCACTACTACATTTTCTCCTCTGGTCAGGATGCATTGGCTCCATAAACACTGAAATAAAACTGATTTAGGTGGTTATAGCAAATAAATTGTGTGGTCAGTTATAAGATGACCACTTGTGATTGAGAAGAATGGTCATCAATTTCAGCCACCTTATAGATTAAAACTTGGTTGTATAAAATAAGGTCCATTACCTGGGGTAATGCTGGAGCGGTGTACACATGGAAAACAGGTGAATTACTTAAAATTATTTATAATTTTATTTCTTTTCTTCTTTTTCTATTTATAGTTTATTGTCAAGTTGGCTTCCATATAACACCCAGTGTTCTTCCCTACAAGTGCCCTCCTCCATGTCCATCACCCCCTCCTCCTTTCCCCCTCCCCTTTCAGCTCTCAGTTTGTTTTCAGTATTCAAGAGTCTCTCATGATTTGTCTCCCTCCCTCTCCCAAACTCTTTTTCCCTCCTCCCCTCCTCATGGTCCTCTGTTAAGTTTCTCCTATTAGACTTTTTCTTTTTCTTATTTTTTAATGTTTATTATTTATTTATTTTTAATTAATTAATTACTTAATTTATTTTTTATGTTTTTTAAATTTATTTTTGAGAGACAGAGAGAGACAGCGCGAGCAGGGGAGGGTCAGAGAGAGAGAGGGAGATACAGAATCTGAAGCAGGCTCCAGGCTCTGAGCTAGCTGTCAGCACAGAGCCCAATGCAGGGCTTGAACCTACAGACTGTGAGATCATGACCTGAGCTGAAGCCGGACGCTTAACTGACTGAGCCAGCCAGGCACCCCACTCCTGTTAGACTTATGAGTGAAAACATATGGTATCTGTCCTTCTCTGTATGACTTATTTCACTTAGCATGACACCCTCAGGTCCATCCACGTTGCCACGAATGGCTAGATTTCATTCTTTCTCATTGCCATGTAGTATTCCATTGTATATATAAACCACATCTTCTTGATCCAGTTAATGGGCATTTATGCTCTTTCCATAATTTGGCTATTGTTGAAAGTGCTACTATGAACATTGGGGTACATGTGCCTCTATGTATCAGCACTTCTGTATCCCTTGGGTAAATCCCTAGCAGTGCTATTGCTGGGTCATAGGGGAGTTCTATTGTTAATTTTTTGAGGAACCTCCACACTATTTTCCAGAGCAGCTGCACCAGTTTACATTCCCACCAACAGTATAGAAGGGTGCCCATTTCTCCACATCCTCATCAGCGTCTACAGTCTCTTGATTTGTTCATTTTAGCCACTCTGACCGGTGTGAGGTGGTGTCTCAGTGTGGTTTTGACTGGTATTTCCCTGATGATGAGTGACGCTGAGCATCATTTCATGTGTCTGTTGGCCATCTGGATGGTGACTCCACCAGAAGCCTACTAGAACTGATCCATGAATTCAGCAAAGTCACATGGTACAAAGTCAACATACAGAAATCAGTTTCATTTTTATATACTAATAGTAAAGTAATGGAAAGAGAAATCAAGAAACTGATCCCATTCACAATTGCACGAAAATCCATTAAATACCTAGGAGTAAACCTAACCAAAGACGTAAAAGACTTATACGATGAAAACTATAGGAAACTTATGAAAGAAATTGAAGAAGACACCAAGAAATGGAAAAACATTCCATGCTTCTGGATCATAAGAACATTGTGAAAATGTCATTATTACCCAAAGCAATCTGCACATTCATTGCAATCCCAATCAAAATTGCACCAGCATTCTTCTCAAAGCTAGAACAAACTATCCTAAAATTCCTATGGAACCACAAAAGACCCCAAATAGCCCAAGTAATATTGAAGAAGAAAATCAAAACGGGAGGCATCACTTTAGCCTTTACTACAAAGCTGTCATCATTAAGACAGTGCGCTATTTGCTACAAAAAGAGACACATAGACCAATGGAATAAAATAGAGAATCCAGAACTGGACCCACATATGTACAGCCAATTAATCTTTGACAAAGTAGGAAAGAGTATGTAATAGAAAAAAGACAGCCTCTTTAACAGGTGGTGCTGGGAGAACTGGACAGCAACATGCAGAAGAATGACACTAGATCACTTTCTTACACCATACACAAAAATAAACTCAAAATGGATGAAGGACCTGAATGTGAGACAGGAAACCATCAAAACTCTAGAGGAGAAAGCAGGAAACAGCCTCCTTGACCTCAATTGCAGCAATTTCCTTCTTGACACATCCCCAAACGCAAGGGAATCAAGAGTAAAAATAGACTATTGGGACCTTATCAAGCTAAAAAGCTTCTGCACTGCACAGGAAACAATCATGAAAACTAATAGGCAACCAACGAAATGGGAAAAGATAGTTGCAAATGACATATCAGATAAAGGGCTAGTATCCAAAATCTACAAGGAACTCACCAAACTTCCACACCTGAAAAACAAATAATCCAGTGAAGAAATGGGCAGAAGATACGAATAGACACTTCTAAAATTTTTATCTCTATTAAGGTATTTTTAATAATGGAATGCCAGGTTAATTTATTAATTTTAGCAAATTGCTGGTGATATTGAAACTGGACTTATTGGTTTAAACTTGCGTGACTATGTTTGACTTAATAGGTTTACTAAAGAAACCTCCCAGCAAGTGTGATACAGTTAGTCATTTTACCTAACAGATATATCGTGGTAATCCTTTAAATCCTATTATAGTAACCTTGCTGGGATTGTGCTAAATTCTTTGGATTGGAATTTAGGTTTTTAAGTGGATTGTAAACTGAGCTTTGGAGCCCTTTTACTTATGGGAAAATTTTGAACGTGTGTAACTTTTTAGCATTTTAATTTTATTATTTTTTATTGAAGTGTAATTGACATGTAACATTTTATTAGTTTTAGGTATTCAACGTAATGATTTGATATTTGTATATATTGCAAAATGATCACAATAAGACTAGTTAACATCTGTCACCATACATAGTTACAGAAATTTTTTCTTGTAATGAGAACGTTTTAGATCTGCTGTCTTGGTAACTTGCAAATAATGCAATACATTATGATTAACTATATTTGCCATGCTCATATATTATGTACTCATGACTTATTTATTTTATAACTGGAGGTTTTACCTTTTGAATCCCTTCGCCCATTTTGCCCACCCTTCATCCCACCTCTGGCAACCACCAGTCTGTTCTCTGGATCTATGAGCCTGGTTTTCCTGTTTTGTTCTATTTTTAAGATTTCACATATAAATTAGATCATCTGGTATTTGTCTTACCTCTGTGGTTTTTTAAAATCTTTCCTTCCCCTAAAATACGTAAAACATTTTCCCTCCTTAGATTGCTTTTTTCATGTTTATTACCTATAATTTTTTTCAGTAACTGCTTATATTCTTGCCTATATTATTCAATAATTAGAGACTTGTACATTAATTCCTCATATTTATTATATGAAGCATTCGTGGTAAACTTGTATTCCATTATAGAAATAAATTAGTTATTGATAAATAGAACCTCCATAACCAGAACACTGTAGAAACACATCATAAATTTTTTCTCCTTAGCACATTTAAAAAGCATTAAAATAAATGACAAAGAACTTACTAAACGTTTATGACTTTGGTTTATGCATGTGGGCTAATGGGATGAAAGGCTAATCTGTCACTTGGCTCTTACTCCATTTAATTAGCCTGGATCACTTTACACTCTACCAGAAATGCCTTATCTCCTTTCTCTTTTTTCCCAGGACAAAGTAAAATAAACAGTAATAGAAAATAGTTACCTTAAATTCAGGATTGATGTAAATGGTGAGAAAAATAAGTTTGCTGTAGAAAACAAACAAGAAACATACAGCCAGCAGTCACTCTGAACACCTGAATGTCTGAACAGGCCGCTTCAACTGTGGACCATATTTGCTTCCTTGTGTCATTGGCTGCCCTCTTTTGTCTGTGACATGACATCAGCGATGTCCAGGGACAGGTAACTGTTACAGAAACAGGTATTCAGTGTTGAGGGAATAAGACTTAAGGATTCATGTTCTCATTTTTAGGAAATAACTTCATATTCTTATGTCTAAATTATGCAGCATTTAATATTTTTCAAATGCTTTTTAAATCATTATTATTTGTTCATATTACAAATTTGACAACCAGAGTATTGTTCTTGGTGGGGATACATGGCTATAGATTATGTGGAATACACTTATTTTTTTAAAATTTCAGCTTTATTGAGATATAATTCACATGAGAAATTATGAGATATTTAAAATGTACATCATGGTGACAATAAAATACACATTGCAAAAAGATTCCCCCATCTAGTTAAGACATCCATCACCTGATTATTTATTTGTTTGTTTGTTTACTCATTTATTTATTTTTGATGAGGATATTTAAGTTCTCTCTTAACAAATTTTAGTTTATACAATACAGTGTTATCAACTGTCATCATGCTTTACATTAGATCCTCAGATCATATTTATTTTATAGCTTAAAGTTTGTACCTTTTTACCAACCTCTCTCTATTTTCCCCAACCTTCAGCCCCTGGCTACTTCTCTATTCTGTTTTCATGCATTTAATTTTTAAAAAGGATTACACATATATGTGATACCATGCATTATTTGCCTTTCTCTTGCTTATTTCACTGAGCATAATGTCCTCAAGTTCCATTCATATTGTCACAAAATATGACAACATATTATTCATGGCTGAATAATATTCCATTGTGTGTATATGTAAATATGTACATATATCACATCTTCTTTATCCATTCATTTGCTGATGAACACTTAGGTTGTTTCTGTTCCTTGGCTGTTGTGAATATATCCTACATTGATATCCCAGGAGCTCTTGGGCTGGGGGCCAGGCCAATAGCAAGGAAAGGAGGATCTAAAGAAATGGGTCTCTAAGACCTTGCTGATGAGAAATTCTACTTTTTAAAAAATCTGTTGTGCTTTCTGGGGAGCATGGGAGGGGGGAGCTTCTCTGCTTAAAAAAATGGATTAGAAAAACTCTACCAAGATGATTACTAGGTCTCTTTCTAGTCTTTTCATTTCATACTTTGAAGCAATAGAAGTAACTTGCAACATGAATGAAAAATGCAATTTTAAACAGAATGCCTTTGGAAGAACACAGTAATTTCTGTCCAATTGTGTCTGGAAATTTTACATATGGCTGTGATTAATGGCACGCACTGCAGAGGGGAAAGGCAATTTGACAGTTAAATCGACATTCTCTTGACTAATTGCTGCATATGATATTTATCTCTGTGAATCTAATGAAGTCAAGCAGGCTATACTTGAAGTGACTCTTTAAATTCAGTTCATATAAACAGTTTTCTCAGTTAAAAATGTCCCTTTATTGAATCAACTTCACCATCTAATTTAATCATGAACATTGGGTTTTATTTATCACAATTACCAATACATTGTGTTTTCTTAGTCTGAAAGATACATTTTTTTAAATTTTGAGTTTCCTTGGAAGTATTTTAAAAATATATTTTAAAAACTCCCAAAGTTTATAGAAATGGTGAGAGTGGAGAGACAAAGAAAGAAAAACGAGGAGTTAGCAAAAGGAAATTTAAAATACACCTGGGATATGGGGCTCTGCTTGGCACTTATATGGATAAAGATTCCCTGCAATTGAAGCAGAAGCCAGTTTGAGAATTGCTTCTCTGGTTTAGGAAACTGGTACTGTGACTAGATACGGTGCAAAGGGACGCCAAAGGGGACAGAGAGAGGGGGTCTTGCTTCATTTCCCTGAATTTTCACATCCTCACATCTGCCACCTGCCTTCTCACCCTGCAGGGCTCCCAGGGACCCAAGTCTACTTGAACTTAATTTGTCTTGATTTCTATGGAGGTGGCAAGGCATCATGCTGTCTGTCCCCTGTGCTCTCTCTCTTCCAAGAAACTTTGTCCTTTAAACCTACCAATACTTGGTCCCAAGAAATGTGCCCCCAGGTAGAGGTGGGACATCAGGGTCAGCATTTTCTGTGCTTGAGCTTTAGAAGGGCTTCTGCAGCTCATAGTCAGGAAATGTCACTGTGGTTAAACAGGAACAATAAATCCCCAAGCTACCCAGTAATGCAATCTCCCTCAACATGGAAAAAGGTCAGGCTTGAACTGTAAATAAATTCCTGTCACACAGCGGTGTGTGTCTTCAGGTGAGATAGTAAATCTTCTTGGAGATAAATAGCCACAGATACTATAATTCTCTTCCTATGGTCCTGGGCTTCATCCGTTAATTTTTCTACAATCAATCTTCCATAAAGCTTGGGTATTAACATTTCCTTGGTGTGTAAAGACCTCCCTGAACACACAGCCTCAGTGAGGTGGGGTGGGGGTTGGGCTCCAGTTTGTCCATATAAACCATGAACAAAATTTATAGAGTATAGGCTCTAATACCCCGAGAGGGAAGACATTTTTGATATGCAGCCTGTTTGTGTTTAAAGGAAGATGGGACATAATTGATGCCTCCTTTGGTATATAAAATTCCTTAAATTTTTTGTGTCAAACCTTTTAAAATGCTGTAAATGGAAATATCCAACACATTACACTATATTATATTCAGTTTTCTTTATCTTAACAGTTCAGAGGTTAGTACTTGGAGTCAAACATCTGAGGTCTCAATTCTAATTCTTCACCCAGTTGATCAGCATTTATGAAGCTACCAAGCTGTGAAGACACAAAGATAAATGAAGCTGGGTGCCCCAAAAGAACTCACAGGCTGGCTGCAGGGGAGAAAGACACACACACACACACACACACACACACACACACACACACACACACACACAAATTTAAAATATAATATCCTAAGTGCTATAAACAGGGTTTCCCCAAAAGACAACAGAAGGGGGAACCACTAACTGGGAAATTTGGGAAGGTTTCATCAAGGGAATGGTATGATCAGTTTCTTGGAGAATGAGTACTTTTCTACAAGGTATAAAAGGAAGTAGAAAAACATACAGATAGAGAAAGCTCTGTACAAAGATCCAGGAATGTAAAAGACCTTGGCAAAGATAAGTAATTGAAAATCTCAATATGATGGAAGCATAAGGTATATTTTGGGAAGTGGTAAGAGGTGCAACTTTGAAAGGTTAGCACAGTTTAGGTCAAGGCCAAAGACAAGCATGCCAAAGAGAAAGGAAGTTCCATCTGGCAGATTTCATCCTTTCACAGCCAAATGTAATGCAAGATCAGGTCTCTTTCTATACCTAAGACACACTCCTATCTTTGCAAAATAAAATCTTATGCTAGATAGCCAGATGAGCTGTACACTTCATTGAAATCTTCTGGCTTTGAACTCTGATCATGAAGGAGTCCTTAAATAGCAGTACATTTTAGAGAAGCCCTTTTTTTTGACTTCTGCTTTTTTCACTTGAAAGAAGTTCAGAATGACAGTTTTTAGAATATAGGCCAAGTCCTTTGAATGATCCAAGAGCTCCTGGAAAAAAGGAAGTCATTAGGGAAGTTATTCATACTTCTCTTTGTTCCATATTTTGGCAATATTATTTTGTGTTTTTGTAGAGAAACTGATGTTCGAAATATAAACTGAAAGGTTTTTTTTTATTGCTCAGCATTTGGCATTTGTTTTATAACTCTTGTAAATATATGCAAAGAGGAGAAGGTCACGAGGGAGTAAGCATTTTGATATATGTTGACAGAGCACCGCCTTGGCAGAATCTGAGTTCTTACTATTAGGAGGCAGCATCATTACTGATTCCTAAGTCTCACTGTGAAACACGAGTTCAGGTCAATTACAGCCAGCTGTTTGAACAGGGACTAAAATATTTGCAGTATCTTAGGAGAAGTGCTAAAATCAGCTCTGAAAGGACACATACAAAGAACAGCAGTGTTTTCTTTTCTTTTTTCTTAAAGGAATTCCAGTGTGTGTAAAATGGACTTCTAATAGGATGAAGGATGCTAGAATGGATTTCTAAGAATCCTACCTTCTTGGATCTTTTGATATGAATGAAGGGCTATATTCTTTTTACATTATCTTTCAAATTTTTATTTAAATTGTGGTTAACATAGAGTGTAATATTGGTTTCAGGAGTAGAATTTAGTGATTCATCATTTATATACAACACCCAGTGCTCATCACAAGTGCCTTCCTTCATACCCATCACCCATTGAGCCCATCCCCCAACCACCTGTCCTCTTGCAACCTTCAATTTGTTCTCTGAAGACTCTCTTATGGTTGGCTTCCCTCTCTTTCTTTTTTTCCCTTCTCAAATGTTCATCTGTTTTGTTTCTTAAGTTCTACATATGAGTGAAATCAGTCTTTTTGTGACTGACTTATTTTGTTTAACGTAATACACTCTAACTCCATCCATGTCATTGCAAATGGCAAGTGTCCATTCTTTTTGATGGCTGAGTAATATTCCATTATATATATATACACACACCAAATCTTCTTTGTCCATTACCAGTCAATGCATATTTGGGCTCTTTCCATATTTTGGGTATTGTTGATAATGCTGCTGTAAACATCAGGGTTAATATCTGTGTGTTTATATCCTTTGGGTAAATACCTAGTAGTGCAATTGCTGGGTCATAGGGTAGTTCTATTTTTAACTTTCTGAGGAACCTCCACATTACTTTCCAGAGTGGCTGCACCAGTTCGTATTCCCACCAACAGTGCAAAAGTGTTCCCCTTTCTCTTAATCCTCGCTAACATTAATTGTTTCCTGAGTTGTTAATTTTAGCCATTCTGACAGGTGTGAGGTTGTATTTCATCGTGGTTTTGATTTGTATTTCTCTGATGATCAGTGATGTTGAACATCTTTTCATATGTTTGTTATCCACTTGGATGTTTTCTTTAGAAAAATGTCTATTCATTTCTTCTGCTCATTTCTTAATTGGTTTATTTCTTTTTGGGGTGTTGAGTTTGATAAGTTCTTTGTAGGTTTTGGATATTAACCTTTTATTAGGTATTTCATTTGCAAATATCTTCTCCTATTCCATCAGTTGCATTTTAGTTTTGTTGATGGGTTCATTCACTGTGCAGAAACTTTTTATCTTAATGAAGTCCCAATAGTTCATTTTTGCTTTTGTTTCTCTTGCTTCTGGCGACATGTCTAGTAAGAAGTTGTCAAGGTCAGAGAGGTTGCTGCCTGTGTTTTCCTCTAGGATTTTGATAGTTTTCTCTCTCACATTTAGGTCTTTCATCCATCTTGACTTTATTTTTATGTATAAGTAAGTGGTCCAGTTTTATTCTTCTGCATGTTGCTGTCCAGTTTTCCCAACACCATTTGTTCTTTCAACGAATGGTTGAAACTTTTTCCATTGGATATTCATTTTTTAATGTTTATTTATTTATTTTTGTGAGAGAGACAGAGAAAGAGAAGTAGGGGAGGGGCAGAAAGAGAGGGAGACACAGGATCTGAGGCAGGCTCTAGGCTTTGAGCTGTCAGCACAGAACCTGACACAGGGTTTGAACTCACAAACTGTGAGATTGTGGTCATGCTACAGTGAGACACTTAACCAACTGAGCCACCCAGGTGCTTCTTTCATTGGGTATTTTTTCCTGCTTTGTTGAAGATGAGTTGACCATACATTTGTGGGTCCATTTCTGGGTTCTCTATTCTGTTCCATTGATCTATGTGTCTGTTTTTGTGCCAATACCATGCTGTCTTGATGACTACAGCTTTGTAATATATTTGAAATCCAGAACTGTGATGCCTCCAGCTTTGCTTTTTCTTTTTCAGGATTGTTTTGGCTATTTGAGGTCTTTGTGGTTCCATACAATTTTTAGGATTGCTTGTTCTAGCTCTGTGAAAAATGCTGGTGGTATTTTGATAGGAATTGCATTAAATATGTAGATTGCTTTGGGTAGTATCAACATTTTAACAATGTTCATTCTTCCAACCCATGAGCATGGAATGTTTTTCCATTCTTTGGAGTAAGTGTCCAGTAGTTTTCAGAGTATAGATCTTTTATCTCTTTGGTTAGGTTTATTCCTAGGTGTCTCGTTGTTTTGGGTACAATTGTAAATGGGATTGATTCCTTGATTTCTTTTTCTTGTGTTTCATTAATAGTTTATAGAAATGCAACAGATTTTTGTACATTGATTTTATACCCTGCAACTTTGCTGAATTAATGTATTAGTTCTAGCAGTTTTTGGTGGAGACTTTCAGGTTTTCTACATAGAGTATCATGTGGTCTGCAAATAGTGAAAGTTTGATTTCTTCCTTGCTGATTTGGATGCCTTTTATTTCTTTTTGTTTTCTTATTGCTGAGGCTAGGACTTCCAGTATTATGTTAAATAATAATGGTGAGAGTGGACATCCCTGTCTCGTTTTTGACCTTAGAGGGCAAGCTCTCAGTTTTTTCCAATTGAAATGAAATTAGCTGTGGATCTTTCATATACGATGTTGGGGGCTTTTTGTTGAGAGTTTTTATCAAGAATGGATAATGTATTTTGTGAAATGTTTTTTTCTGCATCTATTGAGAGGATCATATGGTTCTTATCATTTCCTTTATTAATGTAGTGTATCATGTTGATTGATTTGTGAATATTGAACCACCCCTGCAGCCCAGAAATAAATCCCAGTTGATCATGGTGAATAATTCTTTTAATGTCCCATTGGATTCAATTTTCTAGTATCTTGTTGAGAATTTTTGCATCCATATTCATCAGGGATATTGGCCTGTAATTCTCCTTTTTGGCATGGTCTGTTTCTGGTTTTGCAATCAAGGAAATGCTGGCCTTATAGAATGAGTTTGGAAGTTTTCATTCCATCTCTACTTTCTGGAATAGTTTGAGAAGAATAGGTACTAAATCTACTTTAAAGCTCTGGTAGCATTCCCCTGGGAAGCCATTTGCCCCTGGACTTTTGTTTGTTGGGAAATTTTTGATGACTGATTCAATTTCTTTTCTGGTTATGGGTCTGATCAAATTTTCTATTTCTTCCTCTTTCAATTTTGGTAGTTCGCATATTTCTAGGAATTTATCCATTTCTTCCATATTGCCCAGTTTGTTGGCATAAAATTTTTCATAATATTCTCTTATGATTGTTTGTATTTCTCTGGTATTAGTTATGATCTCTCCTCTTTCATTCATCATTTTATTTATTTGGGTCATCTCTCTTTTCTTTTTGTTAAGTCTGGCTAGGGGTTTATCAAGTTTACTAATTCTTTCAGAGAACAAGCTCTTAGTTTCATTGATCTGTTCTACTGTTTGCTGTTAAGGTTTCATTTGTCTTCCCTTTCTAGCTCCTTTAGGTATAAGGTTAGGTTAAGACCTACCTTCTTGAGGTAGGTCTGCATTGCAGTATACTTCTCTTTTAGGGCCACCTTTGCTGTATCTGAGAAGTTTTGGAGTGTCATGTTTTCATTTTCATTTTCATTTGTTTCCCTGTATTTTTAAAATACCTTCTTTAATTTCCTGGTTAACCCATTCATTCTTTAGAAGGATGTTCTTTAACCTCCATATATCTGTGGTCTTTCCTAATGTTTCTTGTGGTTGAGTTCAAGTGGTGGTCTAGAAAACATATTGATCTTTCTGTATCTGTTGAGAACTGATTTGTGACCCAGAATGTGATCTATTCTGGAGAATGGTCCATGTGCCCTTGAAAAGAATATTTATTCTGCTGCTTTAGGATGAAATTCTCTGAATACACACACACACACACACACACACACACACACACATATATACACATAAATATATATTTTTAAGAGAGAGACAGAGGGTGCAAATGAGCAAGGGACAGTAACAGAGAGAGGGAAAATGCCATGATGGGTGGGGAGAGAGAGAGAGAGAGAGAGAGGGAGGGAGGGGGGGGGGGGGGGGGGGGGGGGGGGGGAAGGAGGAAAGGAGAGGGGGAAAAAGAGAGAGAGAGAGGGAAAAAAAAGCAGGGCTCACCTGGGGCTCGGGGCTCATGTTTTTACCTGAAGTGGGGCTTGAGCTCACCCCAAGCAGGGCTCATGCTCACCCACTGTGAGATTATCTGAGCTGAAGTGAGACACCCAACTGACTGAGCCACCCAGGCGCCCCCCTGAATATATCTGTTAAGTTCATCTGGTCCAGTGTGTCATTCAAAGCCATTGTTTCTTTGTTGATTATCTGCTTAGATGATCTGTCCATTGCCGTAAGTGGGGTATTAAAGTTTCCTACTCTTATGGTATTATTATCAATGAGTTTCTTTGTTATTAATTGATTTAGATATTTGGGGGCATAAATATTTACAATTGTTAGATCTTCTTGATGGATAGACCCCCTACTTATGATATAATGCCTTTCTTTTTCTCTTGTTACAGTCTTTGTTTTAAAATTTAGTCTTCCTCTTATAGGCAGCATATAGATGACTCTTGTTTTTTTTCTTTTTTTTAATCCATTCTGGTACCCTATGTATTTTTATTGGAGCATTTAGTGCATTTACATTCAAAGTGATCATTGAAAGATATGAATTTAGTGCTATTGTGTTACCTGATGAGTTGGTATTTCTGGCGATATTCTCTGGCCCTTTGTAGTCTTTGCTGCTTTGTTTTTTTTTTTTCTCCAGAGAGTCCTTCTTAAAATTTCTTACAGGGCTGGCTTAATGGTCACAAACTCCTTTAGTTTTTGTCTGTCTGGCAAAGTCTTTATTTCTCCTTCGATTCTGAATGACAACCTTGCTGGATGAAGGTTCTTGGATGCATATTTTTCCCATTCAGCACACTGAATATTTTTGCCACTCTCTTCTGGCCTACTAAGCTTCTGTGCACAGGTCTTCTACTAACCTTATGTGTCTACCCTTGTAGGCTAAGGATTTTTTGTCCCTGGCTGCTATCAGAATTCTCTCTTTACCTTTGTATTTTGCAAGTTTCATTATGATATGTCATGGTGTTGACATGTTGTTGTTGATTTTGAGCAGAGTTCTCTGTGCCACTTGGATTTGAATATCTGTTTCTTTCCCCAGATTAGGGAAGTTCTCAGCTATAAGTTGTTCAAATAAACTTTCTACTCCTTTTCCCTGCTCTTCTTCTTCTGGGACTCTTATGATATGGATTTGGCTTCATTTCCTGGAATCACTTAGTTCTCTAAGTTTACCTCATGACCTACTAATTCCATTCCCTCTTTTTTTCAGCTTCATTATTTTTCATAATTTTATATTCTGTTTCTCCTATTCTCTCCTCTGCTTCTTTAATCCTCATTGTCACTGTATTCCATTTGTTTTGCATCTCACTTATAGTATTTTTTATTTCATCCTGACTAGTTCTTAGGTCTTTGATCTCTGTAGCAAGTATTTCTCTGGTGTCTTCTATGCTTTTTTTCAAGCTCAATTAGTAGTCTTATGAGTGTTGTTCTAAATTCTTGTTCAGATATATTGCTTATATCTTTTTTAAGCCAGTCCCTGGCTGTGACTTCTTCTTGACCTTGCTTTTGGGGGTAATTCCTCCACTTTATCATTTGGCTACATCAGTCTTTTGTGTGTTTTAAAAGCTTGTTATGTTTGCTGCACCTGAGAGTACTGCTATATTAAAAAGGAGTCATACATTGTCCAGGGCCTGGAACTTCAGGAAGTGTTTCTGTTGTTTGCTGTGTGCAGTCTGTTGTTGCATTTTGGCTGCTCGTTTTCAGTGGTCAGTCTTGCAGAGCTTCTCTTTGTTTGCAGTGGTGGAGTGTTTGGACCTTTACCTAGGTGTGCCTTGATTTGTTTGTTGAAGTAACCCTGGAAAAAAAGTTGGGGGGAAAGCCTGATCCTAAAAAAAGAGAAAAGGAAAGGGGACAAAAAAAAATCAAACAGAGAATCAAAAAACTATAAGGTTGGCTCCAAAGAAAAGGAAAGGAAAAAGAAGAGGAAGAAAAAAAAGAAGGAAAAAGTTTTTTAAAAAAGCCTAATCCAAAAAAGGAGAAAAGAAAATGATAAAAAAAAAAAAGAAATTAGAAGACTGAGTTAGAAGAAGAAGAAGAAGAAGAAGACGACGACGACGACAACAACAACGACGACGACAACAGAAACAAAGCAAAAGCCCTGTAGGTGTTATTTTGAAGACCTAGATTTTCAATGCACTTGGTACATGGTGGGTGTTGGATGTGCTGGTTTTCTGGAGGAGACGTCTGCTGCTTTGGCTTAGAGTCAGTCTTGCCCCTGCAGATAAGCAGTTGCCAGGTATGGAGGTGGGGTGGATTTGGAGTTTGTCATAAGCAGGCTCTGCCTCCATGGGTGGCCACTGTGTTGTTCTCTTAAGTCCCACCCTGCTGGTGTTGGGGGGAAAATTGTGCCTCCCCAATCTCTCCTCTCTAACTACAGATCTCACATACCCCCTATTCAGGCAGTCCTCATAGAATAGCAAGGGCAGTAAGCTCGCCATGAGCCATAACTGTCTTGCATTTTTTCGTTGGTGGGTGGCTAGAATTCAAAACCCAAAATCTTATGGGACACCTGGGTGACTCATTTGGTTAAGCAACCGACTCTTGATTTTAGCTCAAGTCATGATATCACACAGTTCATGAGTTTGAGCTCCACATCAGGCTCTGTGCCGACAGCGGGGAGCTTGCTTGGTATTCTATCTCCCTCTCTCTCTGCTCCTCCCCTGCTCTTGCTCTCTCTCCCTCTCTCAAAATATATAAACTGAAAAAAAATCTTAAAGAATTCCCTCCTACAGAGTAGGGCCTCTCCACACTATGTGAAGTTCTCTGGCCCTGAGAAACAGCCCCACACCTGCACAGTGCATGAAATCTAGGGTATAACACTGCTAAATGCAGAAAAGGTTATATTCCCTCTGGGTGTGCCTCTGTACCCTGCTGATGAAAGGCATTTGGATAGTGCCTGCAGGGTCTTTTGTCCTTGGAAGGCAATAAACCTCTTCCAAAAGTACTTCAGGAAGGGAACTAGTCTCTCTCAGTGCACCCTGGAGATTGCTACACCCTGCTGTGCACCTCAGGGCCAGCTCCCAACAATACACGCCATAGCTCTGCTCTGGAGAAAGTTGCACACCTCCAAAACATCAGGGTTTGAGCTCCAAATGCTTTTTGCCAAAACAGAACTGGGACACTTAGTACTTCTCACTCCCCAGTCTGTGGTCCAGGGAGATTTTCCTCTTGTGCTAACTCAATGCCACACTTTCTCAACCCCTTCTCTTTCTCTCTTTTGTCTTCCCACATAAAGGGTCCCCTCCAATAGCACTGCTGTTTTCCCTCCCCTAGTTCACTTCTATATACCTCATACTTACTAAGCTGTCTCCATCCAATTGTGGAGATCCTTCTGTTAGTCCTCAGATTGATTTCCTAGGTGTTCCAAGTGATCTGATCTCAATATAGCTGTGTTTGAGGGACAAGGAAAGCCCAGGATTCCCCTCCTTTTCCACCACCTTAACTTCCTAGTACCTGATTTCCTGAGCAATGAGTTGTGACCAGCAAAGCTCATTAGAGACTCAGTGTTTAGGGTTTTTGCTATAAACTGGTCACATAAGCTTACTTTTCCTAGAATACATGAAACTTCCAGACTCTCAGAAAGAAAGTAGGTGTTCGGCATAAATCACATGGTTTACACAATTTAGCACAGTAAGCCATTCATATCAGTTCTGTGAATGGTGGAAATTGTCTTGAAATCCAAGTTCCCATGTGTCAGTCAAAGGGCAAGCTTGCTAGCAGGACTCTCTAGAAAGAGGTATTTTCAGGCCTACTGTGTTAACTCCTTTCTGTACAGGTAGGTTGCTCTTCCAGCATAAACTCTTCCATGCTCGTCCATGTGGCTGGTCCATGACAAACCTGGCCCAGTCTATCAGTAAATTGACTTGAGATAACTAGATAGAAATGCAGAGAGAGTGGCTTTGGCCAGGTTGCAGAGTATCAGGAAGGGAGGTCTAGTGTTGCAAGTTCTTGTATTATATCCATGTGAGTGTCAAACTTGATGTGTTCTACATGACTCATGTCTCAGCTTTGAGTTGATTTGCATCTGTTGGCACATGAAACTTGGCTAATCCTCACAAGTTTGTGCTCTTCTAGATACTCTTGGTACCTTTAAACTTGTATATGGCCCTTATCCTATGTTGTATCACATCACAGCTCAACTGGAGACAGAGTTATTGTTATGTGAGTATAAACAGTCTTGCTGACTCCCCTGGACCCACTAGTAAAGGCAAAGGACATTTGATTGGTGGAATAGCCTCCATGCTTGGACTTATACTTATTAAGAAAATAAAACTACAGATGCTCAAAAAAAAAAAAAAAAAAAACAACCAACCCTGAATGCCTAGAAAGGTCTTGGAGCTACTTCTGAAAGAACAGGTCTAGTTTGGGATGTTAGACTAAGGGAAGGGGATTGAGAGAGAGAAAGAAAAAGGTAACCTCTTGCTAGAATTGGGATAGGAGAAGAGATTTAAAGGAAGCAGACACTGAAGGGTTTTGAGGAAAGAATCCTTAGGATGGCTGCTTTGGGTTGTACAGTGTCATGTCTGTTAGTTGCTTATTTGAAAGACTTCAGTACATTTATACATTTCTTTTCAATATTTAAAAATTATCTTAGGGACACCTGGGTGGCTCAGTTGGTTAAGTGTCCAACTTTGGCTCAGGTCACGACATGTGAGTTTGAGCCCCATTTTGGGCTCTGTGCTGACAGCTCAGAGCCTGGAGCCTGCTTCAGAGTCTGTGTCTCCCTCTCTCTCTGCCCCTCCCCCACTTGCACTCTGTCTCTCTCTCCTTCAAAAATAAATAAACATTAAAAACAATTTAAAAATAAAAATTTTCTTAGATGTCATCTGATGTGTTTAAGTACATCATTCTGAAACATGAGGTGGTCTTCATTTGTTGCATTACTGAACTTTGTTCCCCTATCATCTATTCCATCAGCTTCTGGAGGACAGGAAATGTAAAGGATACTTTGCACATTTTGGACACTAACAAAGATTTGAAATAATGAATGAACACACACATACATTATTTGGCACAAGAAAAGGAGAGTGATGTTGTTTTGCAATAAGTCCAGCAATCAGGATCTAAGTAATGACAGAAAGGAAAAAAAAATATTAGAGAATTTTCTGGAAGGAGCAAATTAGTTGTATCAGATGCCAAACCACACTCTAGAAGAGCAAGGGTTAAAAGTGAGAGAGTTGGAGCCAGGCAAGAATTTTAAGCATAGTTCTTAAGCGTTTCAAATGATACAGCAGCAGGATTTTGAAGAGCTCTAGAAGGACAGCAAATATTCTAATCCAGTATCAAAACTGAATCGAATGTTTTTGAACAAAGCAATAAGAGATTTCTCTAAAGCAGTCTAAAGTCAAGTCACAGCCTGTTGGCTAATATAAACTTTGGCAATAACTAAAAAAAAGCCTTTCTGAAGACCCAACCAAATGAATTTTAAGTTTTCAGATAATTTTGCTATGAGCTCGTGTTAAATTTCATTTTACACCTGGTACAAGCAAAGAGATCTTACCAATTCAAAGAGAGTCTTTTGGTAAGAATGTTATCTAGGAAAAGAGAATGACTGGATAGTCTTTGTTTGACAGGAATAAATAAAAAGCAATGTCTGGTTAAATACCATTTGATTTCTGACAGACAACTGAAAATGTGGATAACAAGTTCCCAGAAGAGATCGGAAACGAATTAAAGTTTATCAAAAAATTTCTTAAGCATTTTTATTCAAGAATGGTAATTTTTTTCCCAGAAGAATCTGTAAATAATCTTACAAAATTATTTTTGTAATCAGACCATGGCTGGGCATTTTTTTCCATATTAATAAAGAACATAGTTGATTTTTCAATCATATTAGTAGTCATAGACGCAGGTTGTGTATATAGATCTTCAAATGTAAAGGAAGCTGTCATGTCCTCTGAACCATTATAGTTAGCAAGAGAATGACTTCAGTCACCATAAGGGGAGGGACATAGAACCTCTCCTGTCTTGAGAATATGTCATTCATTATCAAGTGTAAGCAGGCACATTAGGTAGATCCCTTCCTGCAGATTGCTCTCTTTAAAATAGCAAAAATAATTATAAGAAGGAGGGGTGGCTTATGGGACCCAAGAGCTAGAAGGCGGCTGAGGCTTGGGAAGGTTGTGATAGTTGCCTGGAAACCTGTGGGGAATCCCAAGAATGCTCTCCCTGGTCTCTTGCTTCTTTCTCTGCATCTGTTGCCTTCTTTCTTGGAGGAACAGTGTTTCCTGTGTCTCAGTCTGGTGGAAAGTGGCAGTCTGCAGTTTCCACACTGACAAACTCTAGCCACACTGAGGGACTAACTTTCATTTTTGCTCCCAATTTCAGATTTCTAGGGGGTTGGGGTTTCTCACTTGCTCAGCTTGGAACATTACCATTACACTAAACTGAGACCAGGAATTCAGTTGTATCATATAAAAAGATCTGCTTGGTGCCTCCCAATAGATTGGGAAGTGCTTAGAGAAGGAAGGATTGGTGTAAGTGGGACAAACATACTCCAAAGTGTATGGCATTAGTCTTGATCAAAAGAAGGGATTATTATTTAAAAGTTCAATATAGCAAGACAAAAACCTCTAAGTACTGAGGGGCCTTAGAGAACAAAAAGTTTGATCTTATGGGGTACTTAGGTGGCTCAGTTGGTTAAGTGTCTGACTCCTGATTTCGACTCAGGTCATGGTTTGTGACTTCGAGCCCTTCATGGGCCTCTGTACTGGCAGTGTGGAGCCTGCTTAGGATTCTTTTTCTCTGTCCCTCCCCTTCTAGTGTGCACATGCTCTCTCTCTCTTGCTCTCACTCTTGTCCTCTCTCTCTCTCTCCCCCAAAATAAATAAATAAACATTTTTAAAAATTTTATCTTAGCCCTGGAAGGTTCAATAGGATGTCACAATGGCTCCCAAACCTGGACAATTGCCAGAAACAGATTTCAGTGTTTAGATTTATAAATAAGTTTCCTGGTTCTCTTTCAAGATTCTGATTCATCGAGTCTAAAAATCTGCATTTGAAATTCTTCTTTATTGATGCTACTAATTAAGTAGATTTGGGGACTACTGATCTACTGTATACTCTGGCTTCTAGATAGCAAAGATCTTATTTAAAGGGTTTTCAGGGAAAGACACTCATAATCTGAACCATTTCTTATTTTTTGACCTGAGATTCAGAAACTTTTTCTTTATAACCAAATAAAAATTTCTACCTACAATGGAAGGTACAAAGGATGTTTTGCCTTATATTTATTCTGTGCTTATTTTTTCCTAGTTTCTATCCAAATTCCAGTTCTGGAACTATAATCAGTGGAGCTCTATCGTATGTGCATTATTCAGATCCAACTATGTATATCTGGACAAAACATTTCTTTTTAAAATATGCCGGAAATGTTGCCAGACCACTGTTCAGTTCTCTTCAGGGCCTGATACCATTCCAGAAGCCACTTCAATCATGTTGGCTAGTTCCTGCCTGGATTTTGTCTGGGGGACATGCTGGACAATGCCTGGATGTTCTCTGGAGCAAATGTAATTTGAGGGGTGAATGCAGTTGCAGGGAACCAAGTTTAGTATGAGAGAAGCTATAATATCTGGCACTGGACAAAGTGAGGAGGTCATAGGCAGCTGCTGATAAGAGATGCCTGAAGCTGGAGTCATCAGAACAGGCTAGAAAATACTAGTGTGGGGCATGGCCAGGCAAGATGTCCCGGTATTGCTCAGGGAACAAAGCAGACTTCTTGGGGTGCCTCTCACTCAGGCTGGGAAGCAATGGGCCAGTTGGCCCTGATGCTGGGTATAAGAGACTTACAATTTGGTTGTCACTTTATGCAATACTGGCTTGAATTCCTATAACTCTTACTGATTTCTGTCCAATTTTCTATTCTACAGTTCATGCAGCCTATTAAAAATTCCCTTGGACTTTTCTAGTTTATTCTTTCAGTATCTTCATTCTGACATGTTAATCCTGTAGTGTGCCTTGCAATGGCACATGAGTCTTTAGAGGAGAGGCTCAGTAATACTAATTGATTTGATCATTCAGTGCTTTCCTTTATTCCCAGGAAGCACAGAGGTACAAATAAGTAGGGGGTGTACAATAAGGGGAGAGAAAATGGGAGCCATAAGTATGAGCCTTTTAAAACATATCTCACTAGAGTGCTGCAGTGAATTTTTGAGCACCATGTTTTAAGGGTACTGGTGAGACAGAACGGGCTCTGGAGAAAAATGATGGAAATGTGAAAGACCCGTACATGGGTTAAGAGAATTGGAGTGATTGACTTAAAAGTTGAGAAGTCGGTGGGGTGAGGTCATATGGAAGCACAATCTGCAGGAATATAGTTTTGAAGGTGGTCTTTGCAAAGAAAGACATGACCCATTTCCATAGGGCACCAATTTATTTAAATATCAGTGTGGGGAGAAGATTATTTTCTTTAAGTTTATATGTTTATTTACTTTGAGAGAGATAGAAATAGCACAAGTGGGGAAGGAGCAGAGAAAGAGAGTGAGAGAGAATCCCAAGCAGATTCTGGGTTGCCAGCACAGAACCTGATGTGGGGCTCACACGCACAAAGCCATGAGACCATGACTTGAGCTCAAACCAAGAGTTTGATGCTTAACCTACTGAGCCACCCAGGCACCCTGGGAGATTATTTTTATGAGATTCAGTTATAGGTATATGATGCATCAGAGTGCAAAATTCTCACAAATTGTTAACATAAAACACAAAAGAAATGTTAAGTTTTCATCTGAGTTGCTATGGTTTAGTTTTTTAAATCCTTAGTATACGCATTTAATTTCTTTAGCCATCCAGAGGCATTCCAGTTTTCAATTACAACATGGAGGAGGGTGGTGACCAACTTCCTACCAGCCCAATAGAACTAGAATTATGGGCTGCATAGAGGATCTTGACTTCAGCACAAAGAAGGACTTTCATCAGGGTGAATACAAAGAAAGCAGATCATCAAGTGAATTTAGAAACAGCAATGTATTCCTTACCTTAAAGAAAAAGGTAACATTGGAGAGGCTGGATGTGCTGTCCTCCACACCTTGGGTGTCTTCTGAGATGCAATCTCATGCAGGGGTGTGCTTCCTTTCTTTGAAGAGCCATCTCTGCTGAACTGGAATCATGGTGAACACCCTTTTTGCTGATGATCTCAGAGGACAGGACTAAGGCCAATCTTCCCAGAATGATGTTATATTTAGACCTATATGGAAACAAATTACCAGATTTGAATGGAATATTTTCACATCAAGAAATTCTCTGATTTTAATTGTAAAAGAAATACTATGAATTTAAGTGAAGAATGCATGTCATACTCTTCTTCAGTTTCATCTTCCAGGGTAATTATTGATATAACTTTCTTATATATATTTTCATAAATTTCACCTGCACAAATAAGGAGATATACACATGCATACACGCGCACACACACTCATGATCCTATCACTTACATTTCTTTACCTTGCTTTTTTCATTTAAAATGTGCAGAACATTTACTATGCAGTTTCCCACTGCATCTTTCCTAATAGTTACAGACAGCTGCAGAACATTCTATCCTGTGGCTGTGTCATTCATTACTTAAACAATCCCATATTTCAAGATATGTAAGCTGTGTGGTAGATATAGCAAGTTGCTTATGCATATCCATTCTTCTTTCTGATGAAGACAACTGATTTTGTTCAAAATAGCAATATCCTCCACCAAAACTATTTTCATCCCCAGACTCTTTGGTAGGTAGGAGTAGCATGTAACACAGTTTTGGCTTAATGGAATTACAGTATCCCAACGTATGGGCACATCATAATTTATCCAGCCCTTACAGGAAGCTTTGCACATGGAGACTGTTTTTGAGTTATTGGTATTATAGATAAAGGTTTTTAAAATCATTATTTATTTTTTAATTTTTTAACATTTTTTATTTTTGAGAGTGTGAGCAGGGGAGGGTCAGAGAGAGAGGGAGATACATAATCCAAAGCAGGCTCCAGGCTGTGAGCTGTCAGCACAGAGCCCAACACAGGGTTCAAACCCACGAACTGTGAGATCATGACCTGAGCTAAAGTCAGCCGCCCAACTGACTGAGCCACCCAGGCGCTCCTATAGATAAAGTTTTAATCACTGCCCATGTGCCTGATTATTTCCTTAGACAAAAGAATCAGGTTTGTATGTCATAATTTTGAGAAGTAGCCAGTGGATGGCACGAGTGTTTGGAGGAGGGAAGCAACCATTGTTTTGGGGTTTTTTTTGTGTGTATTCCACAATACAACGACCCTCTGGATTTTGCTGATAATTCAGGTTGACTCAGTGGCACATTGTGCTTTGCCAACATAATTCTTGTAGTTATTCATATATCTGTTTCTTCTGGCTTTCTTCCTGCCTGTCTGCTCCTGGCACTTTGTGGCCAGAGGTCAGCCTCCTGTCTGTGTCTTTGATAGTCTGGATGTTATTGCCATTTGCATTCTGCCCAGGTCTGTTCTGATTATTTCAGAACGACTCGGTCAAAGGAGAAGAGCAAGCGAAGTCAGTCCCTCTCATGGGGAGCCAGTTCATCCAGGCTACAGGCAAATTTATTTCTGTTGCACCTTGATATCCAAGGTGGAAATAATTGAGGTCACAAATCACAGGCAGACAGAAAACAGAATTCTAAGATGTTTCGAGGCAATTTCACTTTATTGAAAATATATTGCAGCACAGGGATGGGCAAGGGTGATAATCGAGATACTTAACAATCATAAAATGTGGATGTTCCTTATCAGAATGGATGCTGGCATTAAGCAACCAGCATGGCTGCACCGGTGTGTACCAACTATCAGCTGGTGGACAGAGAAATGGGATTCTTCTTTTTTATCCTCAGGAACTAAATTATGAAATTCTTGCCAGCTGGACTTCCTTTCAGCAGGTTCTTATCTCTCCCAACCAGTCTATGAGAAAGAATCTTCCGAAATCCTCCTTAAGAAAATCTCTTTGATTCTATCATCAGTGAATATTTTTTCTTAAAAGTCCAAAAATTCTAACTTGGATGTATTAGAACTCTTTGGGTCGCAAGCAAGGGACAGAGACTAATTTAGATGATATTCAACATAAAGGGGAAAGATTTGGGTTTTAATTACTAGGAAGTCTAGGATGGAAAGCATCAGGCATGTTTGGATTCAGGCTCAATGGTTAAGACCATTAAGACTCTTTAATAATTACCTCTGTTTCTCTCTGGATGCTGGCCTTATTCTCTTCTTTGGCAGGTGGACTTCTTCCAAACTTGTGGTCAGGCCCAGCCTCACAGTTACGTGACTCTCATGTTCACAAAGTTCCTGGCACTGCAAGGGCCCTGAGCACAGGCACGAGAACAAGCCCAGCCCAGACTAACTGAGCCAGACTTGGATCAGCAGAATCCCTCCACCCTGGCTTATGAACAATAATAAATGCTTACTGTATTTGAGTTTGGGGACACTTTGTTTTGTAGCATTATTATAGTAATCAATAACAAATATAGGTGATTATTAATACTCTCCCAATGCTTTACCATCCATTGTGGGACTTTTTAAAACATGCATTATACAGTATTTACCTTTCTGTTCCTTAGCAGTACTAAGTATGGTGCCTTACACTTAGCACTTGGCCAATAAATATTTGTTGAGAAAAAAATTACCCTCCATTACTTCCTTATTACTCTGTTCTTTACAGTGAAGTATCCTAAGTGACTTTCCTGTAGTTATGGACATCATCCCCATTTTATTGAGCTTCTGACCTGACCTCTATTGAGGCTGTTCCTGAATTGGTCACCAATGCCATCCATGCTTCTTGCTGATTATGATGGTCACGCTTCTTCCTTTCCCTTACTTGGCATCTCCACTGCTTTAGGTACATTTGGTTACTCCTTTCTTTATAGAACACTTTCTTTTTCTGGCTTTTGTGGCACCACCTTTGCTTGGTTTTTCTTTTTGCTGGTTACCTTTCTGCCAGCTCTTTTGATGGATCTTCTCTCCTCTTACAATAAACATTTGGACCTTGGATCTCTTCTTTACTTTTCTTTCTGTTCTTCTCTCCTTTGGTGAGTTGAACTATCCTCTTGGCATCCAATAGCATTTCTATACTGATAACCCCTAAATAGTTATTTCTAACATGGACTTCCCCCAAATCTGTCTGCCTACTTGATCACTCCAGTTGGGTTTTCAGATGATATTTTACTTAGTTTTAAGTGTTTATTTATTTTGAGAGACAGTGAGTAGGGGAGGAGCAGAGAGAGAGAACCCCAAGCTGTCAGTGCAGAGCCCAGTGCATGCCACAATCTCATGACCATGAGCTCATGACCTGAGGCAACATCAATAGTCAGACGCTCAACCAGCTAAGCCCCACAGGTGCTCCTCCAGATGATATTTTAAACCTAACACCACTTAAACAACTATTCTTTGTGGACCTCTCCATTCTGTTCCTATTCCTTAGGTCCCATTTCAGTAAGTGGTACCACTACCCCATCCAGTTGTGCATGACAAAAATCTAGGCATTATTCTTGTTTCCTCTATTTCCTTTACTCCAACATTTATCTCTCAGCAAGATCTACCAACTCTGCTTTAAAGTCTATCTTGCACTCTTCCACTTTTCTACATCTTTACCACCACCCTAATCTAAGATGTCATCATCTCTTGCCTGGAGGACTATAACAGTTTCCATATTATTTCTATCTTGTCTTCTTATAATCCATTCTTTATATTGTAGCCAGAATACAATATAAAGCATGTAGATCAGATTATGGTTATGCTACTCTCCTGACTTATATGCCCTCTTTGTTTGAGTTCTTCTAAAACTTGAGGGGGAAAAATCCAATCTTTATCCCTTCTTAGGAAAGACTCATCTTATGACCCAACTCTCCTTCCCTGTGCTCAACTTTTAGCATCTTCACATCAGCAACAACTCTCCATCCACACTAAGCTTCTTTTGGCTTCCTGAAATTGGTTCCTACTGTAGGTGCTCTGCATTAACAATTTTCTCTGGAATGTGTTTATTATTCCTTGATCTTTGCATGCCTGCTCCTCATCACACAAATTGACTTTATTTTTTATTCCTAAATTGTATTTTAGAGAGAGAGAGCACAAGTGGGGAAGATAGGCCGAGGGAGGGAGACAGAGAATCTCAAGCAGGCTCCATGTTCAGTGTGGAGTTCTATGCAGGGCTCAATCCCACGACCTCGGAGTCTGACCTGAGCCAAATCAAGTGGTAGATGCTCGACCAGACTGAGCCACTCAGATGCCCGCAGCATTAATTTATCTTCACAGAGAGGCTTTTCCTAGACCACTCAATCTAGGTTTACTACAAAGTCACTCTCTTACGTCCTCCTACTTTTACATCCTTGCATAACATTGAGTGCCCTCTAATACTGATATTGGTCTTGTGTCTTTCTCTGTCATATCCCAAGACCTAGTATTTTTCTCACCTTTTCTCAAATGTGGTGGGCTTTCCCTAAGGATTTGTTGAATGAAAATGAGAAAAAAATGTTGAATAGTGGGAGAGGCTGAATACTTTCCTAATTTTCCTTTCATTAAGAATGATATTTATAACTCAAACCTGAAAATAGCACTCTGAGAGTTTTCCACATAATCCAACATTTTGAAGACCAAGGTTCAACTTTGATTAAGAGTCATTTTTTAAAATAAATTTTTAAATGTTTATTCATTTTTGATAGAGAGATATAGAGACAGAAAGAGAGAGAAAGACAGAGAGAGACAGAGACAGAGAGAGTGAGAGAGATACAGAATCTGAAACAGGCTCCAGGCTCTGAGCTGTCAGCACAGAGCCCAACACGGGGCTCGAATCAACAAACCATGAGAACATGACCTGAGCCAAAGTCTGATGCCTTAACTGAGCCACCCAGGCACCCCAGAAGTCTTTTATTGATGACAATGAGTTGCTGAAAAAAGCAAGCAAAGAGGAGGCAAAAACCCAATTCACTGCTAAATTTGATAAATAATTGCTATTGCATATATATAAAATTCTCAAAAATAAAGTGATTCTTGGTGTTGGCATTCAACCAAGATTGATACAACCATCAACTTCCTCTCTCTCTCTCCCATCACCATTTCTTTGGTGGATGTAATGGAATTTTAAAAGAAGAAAAATTATCCAAGTAAATGTGATACACGTTATGCCTATAATGCTTATTACACCTGCAAGAACTATATAAACCAGGAGACAGACACATATCCATTCTCCCTAGTGGCAGCTAATAGGTTAAGAAGAGAACTTCCTTGTGATCAAACATAAAGCAAAATGCCACAACAGAATTACACCATTATCAAAAGAAATGTGTCTGTGTGGTTGGAGTTGAAGACAACAAAGAGGAGCCACACCTTTTGGAAAAGGTGGATGAACGAGTGAGATGACCTGATGACATAACATTCATAGAACAGAGGCACTAAGGTCAATAGACGATGATGCCATTTGTTTGAAAACCTTTCTAGTTCAGAAAAATCGGATGTCTTAACAAAAGTCAAATAGATTTTCATACTGCTGTCTTTACTAGTCTAAGAGCTGAGAACAAATAAAGCTTTCTGATGATCCTTGCAAATGCTTCAGGGGCCCTATTCAGTTCAGAGGGAGAATTGTTGGTTTGGTTGGCATTCCACAGGCAGCAGTTCAAGAGCCACTAATGAACTAATCAGCACTCCCTATAATTAGCCATTTGCTCTGAATCGCAGGCCACAAATAAGCTTTCCAGCAGCCCTTGGGAAGGCACGAGAGTCCTCAGAAATGTGACCCTGTTGGCGAATTAAAAGCATCTCAGTGGAAGGGCACACATTACTTGAAGGAAGGCATAAATTAGTCATGATATTTATTGAAGGACAAAAGAATCCCCAATTATCTTCTCTAATCAGATATCTGTCCTGCACAGTTGGAGAAACTAGATAGGACAATGAGTCAATAACATTCACACTGCTGAGTGGCCTTTTTGGTGAGCTCCTTGTGTCAAGAGTTTGCAAAAGGCAATTGAAGGGGATGATGTCACCACTTGTTTCTTCATAATAGCTGGGGTCTTCAGCTAAGAAAAGAAAAGAAAACTCTGGACTCTGCGATTGTATATGCCCTAGTATTTTGAAAATGCAAGTGTGGTTAAATCAACATATAACTTTTCTTTTTTCTTAACCTCATGACATTTCTGACTCTCAGGTAAACAGGTCTATTGTTGTTTGAAGTTGGGAATTCATTCGGAGTTCAGAAATTAAGTGTGTTTGATCCAAGACTTCTGAATTGGATTTAATTCAAATATTCTCTTCTTTCTCAGCTCTGTCTTCTTCAGGCTGGATGTTTTTTGGGACAAGAGGGTGGTTGGTGCTCTTTCTTTAAATCTCTTCCTCTGGCTCTTCCTTCTCTCTCTCTCCAGCTTGCTAACCTGTTTCTAACTCCTCTAGGGGAAGGAGGAAAAGTGAGGAGTGAGGAAAGTTCTCAAGTGGCTTGGTGGTTGTGTAAGCTGGCTTTGCATTCTGCCGGCATGGGCTTCATGGCTTTTCCACAGCCAGGGTCTGCTCTGCTTTCCTCCTCATCCTTTGGGATGGAATGATGACTCTAGAGCACAGCTGGTGAAGTAAGGCTGTAGGCCGCATCCAGCACTCTACCTGTATTTGTTAATACAGTTTTAGTGGAACAGAGACATATGTATTTATTTATGGTTATTTATAGCTGTTTTCATGCTACAAACAGAGAGTTGAGTAGTTGTGACAGAGATCATACTGTCCTCAAAGCCTAAACTATTTTTTATCGGCTCTTTCCAAAACAAGTTTGCTGACTGCTTTGTTTAGAGTTTGAGCAATCATTTTCAATTCCCTCTAGAACCCATAGACATCCAACTTTCCCCTCTGACTTCTTGCTGATAGTTTTTTTCAGCACTCTGGGAGGTCCTACTGCTGACCCTTTCTCCCATGGCCCCCATCTGTCTAAGGGAAACACTCATGCATCCCTTGCCATAAACTGTAGAAGAACAGGTGACCTGCTCCTAGATTTCTAAAGGCTTAAGGTAGAGTCTTGTGGGGGGCGGGGGGAGTGTAGGGACTCAGAGTATGTTAATAGCTCTACACAGGAAAATTTCATCATAAATCCTTCACCTTTGCATATCTTTAGTCTGGCTGAGAATCTAAATATCACTTTTTATATATGGTTTTTATATTTTCCTTAAGTTGGTTTTAAATATTTCCTTTATAAATTCTGTACCCTTACAGTGTGTCAACATCCTATATCTACAATATGGAATCCTATATCTATGATATGGATATTTCAGTTGAAACTTTGGTTAAATACATAATATTATATGTTCATTATATAGTATATATTTTATTTATTTATTATATATTTTAATTTATCACATATATTTATTATACTTATTATATATCATTAATATGTATTATTACATATATGGTATGATATCAAATATATATTAAATATATAATAATCTATATTGCTTAAGAAGTAGATATTCACCTATATAGTTAGATTAAAAGAATTTTATAAAAGGGTTTCACCCAAATATTTCCCTATTATGGGCTGAACATTCTACAGTTTGGGAATTATTTCTTTGGGTTGTTATTCTAATACAGCAAACTTTAAAAGAACATACGTTTTATGTGACATAAATTTACATGAAAGCAGAATTAGCAAAATGTTTCCAAGTTCCAAACCATTTTTAAATTAATTCAAAATCTTAAACACTTCCTTTAAAAAGTTCTCCATGTAATATATGATAAAAAAGTAATTTTCTGAAAAAATATCTTAAATGTTATATTTTTGAAGTTAATTTTAAATGTCATAATGCTCAACTATGTAAAGTTTTATTTTTCGAAATCAAAAAACAATAAGTGATATAAGCTCTTTCATTTTCTTTAAATAAAAGTAAAATACATTAAAATATTTTTAAAGTGACATGCTTTGAGTAAACATATTTTTAAAAATGTAGACTGAAATTTAAAAATACATTAAAAGAGATGAATTTGTTTTTCAAAATCTGATGGACACATTCTTAACATTTGAGTCATAAAAATTAACTGGTAAATTTTTAAATAAATTTGTTTTCCCTGCCGTAATTATCTGATAGGACAGAAAGTGTTAGGCTGTTATTTTTAAGCACATCTCTGCAAATAGCTTATTCCATTATGCAAGGTCTCTGTTTCCATTAAATTTAAAGCCAACTTGGGTGTAAAAGTTGCTGCATTTTTTAACATTGATTTTTTTAAAAAAGGCACAAGAAACATCTTGATGCAGTATATAACTTTTTGATCCGATGCATGTAACCTATATATCTGATGAAAAGAACCATGTGATGCATTTGCTGAATTAATATAATATTATTTAAAAGTGGTGGCTCCACATGGATTTAAATTTCAGTGCTGTTTTTCTTTACAATGGCCCATTATGAGTAAAAGAGAAATGACAACAAATAAACACTGTAAAACGGTACAGCGGTCAAAGCCACCATGGTGGCTAGGGTTATTCACCTTTCTGCTGACAAAACAGTTTGAGTGACTGAGCCTTGAGCTCACTTTATCTGATCTGAAAAAACACACAAATAAAAAGCTTACTTAACTCACAATTGGGGGTTTTCAACTGTTATTTTTAAGATAAAAAAAATCAATGAATTGTTTTATTGATTGAATTTTTACAAGTTTCATGAGATGCAGGTGGAAAGTTTCACTTCTGACAATGGGGTGACTGTTGGCAGTCTGCTAGAGGAAGAGGATGGAAGCCCTGATGGCACTGATGGGACATGTGCATGTCACCAACGTGACAAGTGTGTATGTGCCCCTGGAGATGTGGCTCAGAGACTCGAGAATAAGAAGACTTAACATAACAGCATAGCAAGTATTTGAGACATTATTTTTACCTGCAGGAAAAAAAATATCAAATTCTTTATTAAAACAATAAAAATATATTGTGGAATAGAATGCAACATTTCTATAGCATTTCAAGGTAAAACATGTCATCCCAGGTCTTCTAGAGGTTCCTGCTCAGTGCAGAGCTCTTTTAGTGGAAAAGGGACAGACTCTCTGAGGAAGGGATTTTGGAGGAGGAATTAATCTGGGTCCAAGTTGCCTCCACTTTACTTAGCATCCAAGTTACCTGATCTAAGAAGACCTCAGATTCTTCATTTGTGAATAGGGATGACCTAATTTTCTCTAGGGAATGCTTCCCAGTCTACTCCAGCCCAGTTTTATGTTTAAAGGGTAGAGTCTATAAGGCCAGGGATGGGTTAGGAAGTTTTCCCCTTCACTATGGGTGACAACAGGGCCAGAGAGAGCTGGACTGAGGACTGAGTGAGGAACCCTTGTCTAAGAGGGTAAGAGGGGAGAGGGTAATGGAGGCATCCAGAGCCAGAGCACTGTTCTGAAGGCTTAGAATGAGAAATACGTGAAAACGTGAAGCTAGCGGTTTTTGAGCAGTTGGGCACCATTGCCTAGAACTAGCTCATCCTGCAGCTGTTGTTCTAGGTCTCTGGGAAGCAGTAGGTGATTGGATGGACTGGGTCTGAAGCAGATGATGCAAAATGGTGGTCAGATCCAGCTCACATGTATGTTTTGTTCAGCCCACCGAGTTTTGTTTGTTTTGTTTTTAACTGAATCACTTGGCTATTAAAGAAAAAATTAAAGTATTGCCATGAAAATCAGATTTTGTCATAGTTTCTGCCAATCCCTGTGTCTTCTTACTACTGAGAATTCACCAGTTTTAGTTGTGTTTCTACTATTTCACCTTGTTCATTTCATTTATTTACCTTACTAACGTGTCTGGCCTCAAAGGTATTTAATTTGACCCTTAGTTTATTTTTATTTATTTTTTATGTATTTTAAAGTTTATTTATTTACTTTGACATAGAGAGAGAGAGCAGAGGAGGGGTAGAGAGAGAGAGGGAGAGAGAGAATCCTAAGCAGGCTCCACACTGTCATCACTGAGCCCGATGCAGGGCTCAAACTCATGAACTGTGAGATCATGACCTGAGCTGAAATCAAGAGTCACACGCTTAACTAACTGAGCTACCTTGGCATCCCAACCCTCAGTTTAAAAGGACAGGAAAAGAATGGACAAGGCAAATAATCTCTTAGGTTTTCTGTAAAGATTTCTTAAAATAATATTCAACATGCCTGGACAGAACTTGGCAAATGTTAAGTGTTCAGTAAACGTAGGACCCACCCCCGTCTCCTTTCCAGTGACGATTTTGCCTCAGGTATATTTCAGGGTTGTCAGGAAGTCCTAGACTTGCATGGGGGAGAAGAGAGATTTCTGTCTTTAAGATATACCACTTGGCATTTTACAGGAGAGATAGGCAATGTCATTGTGTTTGGCTGTCAGAATGAGCTGTTAGATTCACAACGATTAAATATTTGTTGATGGCGGGTCAGGGTTCTAACGACTGGGGATATGACAGTCATTGGAGTGTGTTTATGCCAGATAAGCTATTCAAGCAAAACTGTGTTTAGTCCCGCAGTCACCTTGAGGCTGTCCACCTTCAGAGGGAATAGAAGGACAAATGTTAAATGGGAACTCAAACTGTTCATCCTCACAATGTACTTTCTGATTCTGTCATTGGATTTTGCACTTTGCTTGAACCAGAGAAACAACAAAAAGATCACCCTGGGGCTCTGTGTTTACTGTGAACATGAAATGAGACTGTAATTGGATCTGTCAGAGGAATCCATTTTAGGAAAGAAATAATGTAGGAGTGCCTGGGTGGCTCAGTGGGTTGAGTGTCTGACTTTGGCTTAGGTCATGATTTCACAGTTTGTGAGTTCGAACCCCGAGCTGGGTTCTGTGCTGACAGCTCAGAACCTGAATCCTGCTTCAGTTTCTGTGTCTCCCTCCCTCTCTCTCTGCCCCTCCCAGGCCGTGCTCTGTCTCTCTCTCAAAATAATTTTTAAAAAAAGAAAAGAAGATAGAAAAAAAATAAGAAAGAAAGAGAGAAAGAATGAACGAACGAATGAACCCTACCTTTCCCCCATCAACAATACTCTAGGGACAAAGTAGCCTGGAGACAATCTCAACAAGTGTGCGGTATACTGCCTTGGAGTCTGAAATGTGGTTGTGAACAGGAATTTATAAAATAAGAGGAAAAAGTAACCAACACTAGTCTAGGAATATTTTTATACTTCTAGATTTTTTTCCCCCTAGAGTACTAAAAGACTAGACCATAATAAAGCTCTGTCAGCAAGGCCCACTTTACGTCTCAATTTACAAATTCTGTAAAAACAAAAACTTCTTCATAATGAGATTCTGCTTACTTGATTATCTCTATTCCTAGATAATTCCTATTTATTTAAGGAGAAAATGTAAGACTTTCTTTTGCATACAATTTTTTGTTCTTTTTGGAAATATGTAAAAGCATGGTAAAAGTAGTGATTAATATTTTAATGTAATTTGGACACATAATACTTGGTGATAATATCACATATTTGCATTATTACTGGTTTCCAAACTGTGCTGTATGTAACGGTCCCCTGGAGGCAGTAATCTGCAAATAGGTGTCTAACAAGCAACAGCCTGGGAGAGAGAGGAAAGCCCTAAATTGTAGTATTTGCCAATTTTTGTGGGGTAAATATTTTCACCATGCCAAATTTCAGTCTGCCAACATGGCGTCAATTAGCTCACCAATTCCTACTGTTCCTGAAATTTTAACATTCTGCTATTCAGAGTTGGTACTTACCAGCCACACTACGGCACTTCCTACTGGGGACAATTCCAGCTCCCACTGGGGAGCTTGGGAAGGCTGATATTTCTGGACTCCATCTCCAAAGATTCTGATTCAGTAAGTCAGGGGAGGGGCTGGAGAATTGGCCATTTGAAAGAATGCACAGTTTTTCCACGCCTACCAAGTGGAATGTGATGCTTACAGCAGCCTTTCCTACATAGGTTTTGTGGAGATGTAGTTTAGAAAATGATGATAATTGTTTCAGAGGGAAAATGAATAGGCTTCGGTGGTTAAATGTTGAGAAATGGTTAAGGCAAACAAAGTTCAATAAGTTTTCTCCAGTGCAGGGCATGTTATGCTCCAATATGTTATTCTGTAAGGTGATCCATCAGTAAGAGGGGACTGAGGACAGTATTTTGGAACTTTATATGATCCTAGAACCTTTTTCCCAGGCTCAGTGTTCTTAGGAATAATATTAGTATATACGCCTCCATTATGGAATTAGCATTAGATCTCTGAGTCATGGGATTTTGTAAACAATTTCATTTTCACGGTCCTGGGCGTGAGGCTGTATGCTGCAGACTTTTCAGAAGAAAGTTGAAGCTCAGTGAGTAGCACATGGGAAGTCCTTTGAATAACTAACCTTGACACCTCTTTCAGTACCAAACTGAGGCGGCGAGGGAGCAGATACAGAGCTCTTTAGTGTTCTTGATGCTTGTGGCCAAGAGGAGTTTGAATTATTCAGTTCCCAAATTTTATAGCTAGAAGAGGCCTTGGAGATTACAGTCAGAGAATTTCATGGCTAGAAGAGATTGGAGAGGTCATCTGGTCAAATCCTCTTTTTTTTTTAATTTTTATTATTTTTTTAATGTTTTATATATTTTTGATACAGAGAGAGATAGAGCATGAGAGGGGAAGGGGCAGAGAGAGAAGGACACAGAACCGGAAGCAGGCTCCAGGCTCCAGGCTCTGAGCCAGCTGTCAGCACAGCTGACACAGGGATCGAACCCACAAACGTGAGATCTGACCTGAGCCGAAGTTGGTAGCTCAACCGACTGAGCCACCCAGGCTCCCCATATCCTCTTTTTTAAAATTATGAGGAAGTAAAAGCCCAGGGCAATTAGGTACCTTTCCCAGTGTTGGCACTAAGACTGTCTGATGACATCCGCTGCTCTTTTATATTGAAATCTCTTCTCTTTCCTGGAAAAAGTTCAAGATTCCAGCTGCCTCTGATGCCTGTTTGAGTGGACGGTTAGGGGGCTCAAAGTCCAAATGCCCTAGTCAGAGCTGTTTTGGAATAATCCTCTTAAATTAAACTGGGTATCTGCATCCTTGGAAATCCCGATTAGTCAGGGGTGTTTGATTCCGATAACCCACGAGGGAGGAAATTATGGTCTGAGGTTCAGCAGCTGCCAGAAGTCAAGCTGTCCAGAGTCATATCAGCTCACGAGGTTTTTTTCTCTCCATTGGATCAGCCAAACAGCTAGGAACAAAGGCGTGGAGGGGAGAGCTGTATGAGGAAATACCGCAGAAAGCTGGCCCATGTCCAGCTCTGTTCCTGTAAGGACAATAATATTATCTGATGTTATAATTTTAATTAGAGTGAAATATAAATGTCAAACAAAACACCTGTAATGTGTGACACTAGAAAGTTCCAGATCTGAGTTACCCAGGACAGAATGTTCTTTGGTACTCATTTTAACAACATTGTCTGCTTTGCATTTTACATTACGCCATTGAAACATGATCTGGAAGGGTGTGGCTGAGTTCGTGAAATAGAATAATTATTCTCTTAACTCCCTCTCAATACCCGCCCCCCAGCCTCATATATAAGCCATTGGTGACTCAGGAAGTACAAAGATTGGTATTGAGGTGACACAGTTAAAATCAGCAAGGCTCACTCTTCCCCTTATTAATTAGACACATTTATTGAGTGTCAGCTCTGTGCCAGGTACTGTGCTAGGTGAGCACATTGAGCAATAACATGCCCGGTGCCTGCTCTCACGAAGCTAGGCATCTGTGTAGGAGACAGTGTAAAAAAAAAAAATCTATGGAAAATGACCATTTGTGATAAATGCTTTGAATGGAAGGCATCTGGTACTATGAGTGTGTATAACATGGCAATGTGGCCTCAACCTGTGCCTCTCAGACTCTGACAGAGGATCAGTTTTCCTTTCTAATCTGTCATGGACGATACTAGCATCACTCAGTGCTATTAGAGACTCACCACATGAGCTAGATGGCACTTGGCCTGGTCCTTTCCCTTTTCAACAAGATTTGTCTACTGATCATGTGTTTGGATGTCACAATTAAAATACTACAAAAGTTTCTTTATTTTTTAAATTTACATCCAGGTTAGTTAGCATATAGTGCAACAATGAATTCAGGAGTAGATTCCTTAATGCCCCTTACCCATTTAGCCCTTCCCCGCTCCCACTACTCCTCCAGTAACCCTCTATTTGTTTTCTATATTTAAGAGACCCTTATGCTTCATCCCTCTCCCTGTTTTTATATTATTTTTGCTTCCCTTCTCTTATGTTTGTTTATCTGTTCTGTGTCTTAAAGTCCTCTTATGAGTGAAGCCACATGACATTTGTCTTTCTCTGACTAATTTCACTTAACATAATATCCTCTAGTTCCAACGTAGTTGCAAATGTCAAGATTTTATTCTTTTTGATTGCCAAGTTATACTCCATATCTTATATATATACCTTATCTTCTTTATCCATTCATCCATCGATGGACATTTGGGCTCTTTCCGTACTTTGGCTATTGTTGATAGTGCTGCTGTAAACAGGGGTGCATGTGCCCCTTCGAAACAGCACACCTGTACCTCATGCACCCAGCAGTGCAATTGCTGGGTTGTAGGGCAGCTCTATTTTTAATTTTCTGAGGAACCTCCATACTGTTTTCCAGAGTGGCTGCACCAGTTTGCATCCCCCTATAAGAGTTTCTAAATGCTTATTTCTCAATTTCTGCATTTATCTATTATGGACAGCTTGTGGACTGGCACTGAACTGTGGACCTAGACCTAGACCACCAAATCAAGGAAGTCTTCCAGGAGGAAATGATTTTTGTTGAGTGATCTGAAGAATGCATGGGCAAAACTGAGATGGGAAGGAGAATCCAGGTGTGAGTTAGCTGGGAAATGAGATGAGTTAGCTGGAAAATGCCAGGCCTGTCCTTCTTTCTTCCTGGCACACGACAGCTCTGGGAAGGTTTTAACCAATGTACTGCAGGGTGGGCTGTGCATTAGAGGGACAAAAGTGGAGGTAAGGAGCTCCATTAACAGATAGATGGCCATTCATTCAGCGGCCCAGGCAGCTGGACCCAGGGTGGGGCCAGAGGACAAGTGAGAAGTGGGATATTGAGAAGGGAAGTGGGATTTGGTGGTGGAGAGGAGAGGGGTTGAAGAATGGGGAAGATGGAAGGCGGCTCTTCTGGAAGCTCACTAATCATCCCAAATGTTTACTCTAAAGGCAGATGAGGAATATTGCTTCTTTTCTGTTCAGGATCCAAGGAGCCTCTTTACCCCTATGGCAGTTTCCTGGCAGGGAATGAAAACCCAGTTCCCACATCCAGAGGCTCTGTCAATATTTTTAGACGTTCACATTTAGATGTTTAGCTTCACAACTGCCCTTCTTTCTCCCTTTGACTTTCCATTTATGGAATTAATTGAGCTCTTCCTTTATGTATAAATTCTCCACAATATGTTCCCTCAGTTTTCCCCTTAAAACATGAATTCTAGAAAATATAAGTACTGGAGAAAATCGAGATCCCATCAAAGAATACATTTGGGAAACCCTGCTAGGCAGAGTCAGACCTTTTTTTGTTTTTGTTTTTTTAGAATGCAGGGCTTCTCAGAGCATTTAATATGCTAATGTACATTTTCAATTTCCAAGAGGAGAAATAGAAAATACAGTGTTTCCAACTACAGTGTTCCAAATATAGTGTTTCCTTATTTAGTTATGGAGCCCTTTTTGCCGGGAGCATCTATTAGGCTAGTGTTCTTTGGAACATTCTTCAGGAAAGAATGCTTCCTGGTGACTAGAGATGCCTTATCCTCAGCACTGGAAGATCAATTCTGCTTCACATATTTGGAGGCAAGAAGTTTTTTGTTTTGTTCTGTTCATATCATTAAAGAATCTAGGTCCATTTCAAAAGGTGCTTTTACTGCGATTCTAAGTGAGTCTTTGGAATCGGGAATAGCCCCTGTCCGGTGCCTGACTAAGCTTGTAGTCCCAGCTCTGTGCTGAGAATTGCTATGCCAGCTCTAAGTGTCCACCAGGGGCAGCAACTGATGTGTCTGTCGGGACGACATGCCCCACCCAGGCAGCGAATCTGGAAGGGAGAGCACTCAGTGATGCCCTGACGGACTCCGGTGACATCTGTGAAATAGCAGTACATTTTCCACCTGAGCCGCATGGAGAGCGGGGGTGGTTATAAATAATGGCTGTCTGCTGAGGCTGCCTTTCTCCCTGTCCATCCTTCTCCCTGGCGTCCAAAGGCAACCAGGGAGAACAGCAAAGAAAAGCCTTTAAAAAAATTGGTAAATGGGTTTTGTTCACCTATAACACCTGCATTTGTAAGCAGCTGACCTGGATCAGGACCTCTCAGACTTCAAGGTGTAAGGAATTGCCTGGGGGCTCTTATGAAAGATGTGGGGTCAGGTTCAGTCAGGCTTTGTGGGGTCAGAGAGTCCACATTTCTAACAAGCTCCCAAGTGAGGCCAGAGCTGCAGTGAACACAGCACACGTTCAATAGCAATGATATATATTTCACTGGTTCTCAAAGTTGAGTGTGCCTGAAAACCCCCTGGCCTGTTTTCTACAAATGCCTATGTGTGGGCTTTACTTCCAGAGAGTCTAATTTTGTAGACCTGGATTTTTATCTTGTCCCTTTACCTTCATACACTTCTGTGTGCATTTCTTAAAAAGATTAGCCTCTTCATAATCACAGTACAATGATCAAAACCAGCAAATTAACCTTGTTAGAATAGTGTTATAGAATTGACAGATAGTAGTTGGATCTATTTACTGCAATAATTTTGTTTATAGCACACATTACCTCTGGTTCCACCCCCCAACCCCCGCAAAAGAAGCTTTGGCCCAGGCCAAAGGGGCCAGGTGTTTAATACTATCAAATTAGCTGAGGCCTAAGACAACAGGAAAGAATAGGATATGGTGTGAATTGTGCCTCCCTGGAGTGAGTGCCACACCTGAGGCACTTTAATTAGAGTGTCTTCAAACCACAGTGGTAGCCCAAGTTCCTTGCCATCGCTCAGCTCACACACCCTCTCACCCCGGTCCCCAGCTCCTCTCAGCCTCCTCTGCCCCAACCATGGAGTCCTTGGAGTGTTAGACCTCCCAAATGTGACGTCTCCTGTCTGCAGCTCCCTCCCTTCCCCTAACATAACTACTGTGCTTTGCCACAAAACACAACCACAGTCAGTTATTATGCCCAAGAGGTAATCCATCATCCATTCAAACAAATGTTTAAATGTTGGCTATGAAGGCCAGGTGATCCTGTGAGCCGTGACCCTTGTGAAATGGGAGATAACATATTGTTTGAACTCCCTGGCTGATGATGCTGGTTTGCATCAAGGATCGCACCCAGAAAACTAGGGCTGGTGAGACTCTGCAGCTGGTGAGAATCAGGTACCATGCTGGTATTCAGGGTTCCCTAGGAAAGAAAACGGCAGCCAAGGTCAACTCGATATAGCTTTCATTAGATGTGACTAAATGAAACTGCTTTCCTTCAGAAAGGCACTCTCTCCCCTTGCATTTTGAGGAAGCTGGCTGCTTGGAAGTCAGATGTCTGACTCTTCTGCTACGTGGAATCTGGGCCATCAAAGCCACAGTCAGCATAAATGAGGACCTTTGTCAATCCTAGCACGCAGTGCAATGCACAGATCCTGCCCCTCAGTGCTGCCAGGCCCGCAAGCTCTTACCTGAACCCCTGGTGGCCAGATGTTTTTAGACTTTAGAAAAGCAATATAGATCATATGCCATACATTATGCAACATGCCAGCAGAATCTGGGGCCACACCTCAACTGAATACATGAATATTTCTGCAGCAAAACTATGACTATTCACGATCAAATACAATAAATGAGTTCCAGCAAGAATGTATAACCACATGATTTAGGTCAGCTCAGACTTTACTTCCAAAGAACATGTGAAAAACACTTTCAAATTTTTAAGTCTTTCTGTATGTTTTGGCTGCAGATAAGGCATTATGGACTGGATCAAGGATCTGTTATTATAGATTTTGGTCAGCAGTGTTCCATAACACAGATTAAAAAAAGAGGTGGCAATTATGAAAATTGGGAAAACCAAATGAAAGCTAGACAGGATGATAAAATGTGGAATACTGGCTTATTCTGTCCATTATCATAAATAACATCAGGTAGAATGCTTTGTCGGGAATCATGTTGGATGCTCACCATTGATTATATCAATTATTACACTTCCAAACTTTCTGAGGAATGTACTATTATATGATCCTTTTTTTTTAGATGAGAAAACTGAGGATCAGAGTGGTTAAGTAACTTGCCCAAGGTCACCTGGCTAATGAGAAATAGAGCTGGCAGGAGAACCCAGAGCTGTCTGACTCCAGTGAGCTTCAGATCTGTGGCAATGATGCCATTGTACCCAGGCCAAGTGGAGGGCAGTGCTTTTTGCTTATTGTGCTTGTGTGCATCATGGAAATGATGGAATCAGCCATCCTGAAATATAATCAGATTACCTCTGTGCTCCTATTTCAATTTTCAACATTTTGGTCAATTAATTGATCCAAAGCCTGCTCTCCCCATTATACATTCTTAGCACATAAAAATAATGTGTGTTGAGCTTGTGGAGGTGATTTACTGTGTTACTTAAACTTCTTTTCTTAAGAGTAGGTGTGGATTAAAAATTTTTTTAAATTGATATACTGAGGGCTTCTAAAGAATTAAGCAGCTATTGCCCAAATGCAAAATAGCCGCTGAGTTCAATTTAAATGAGAAGGCCATTATTGAGCTCCCATTTTGTGCCCTGTAGTTAGCTTGTACTGGAGTTACAAAAATGAGTGAAACTCTTGCCCTCAAGTCATTCATATTTGGGGGGAAAGACAGATAAGTAGATAAGTAATTATATGACTATGGGGAAAGAGCCATCCCAGGGATGTGAAGCAAGGAGCTTAGAGGAGAAGAGCCACAGAGGAGAGATTGTCACCATACAGGCATGACATACACCAGCACACAGCGATGGTTTCCTTGGTTGGTTGTTATAGTTTTAATGGCTCCACTAAAAAATAATAACAATGCACTTTCTTAGTGTGTATGTGGGTGTGGCAAAAACCATCCTTGATTGTGAAATGAGGAAAATTATTAGCATGTTTTCAAATTAGGGTTATACTTACATCCCCCAAATGCCCGGTTTAATCAAATCCCCTCTCCCAACCACCTTCTCTCATCCTTCTCTCTCATCCACTCCACACCAGCCACGGGGGTGCTCCCAACAGGCTTTCATCCTGGGGCTTTTGTACTTGCTGTCCTTTGTTGGGATAGTCATCTCCCTGGGAAACACATGGCTGCCTCGCCTCCTCCAAGGTCTACCTCAGTGCAGCTTACCCCGATCACTTCCATCACCTGCAATTCTGGTGCTTTTGCCTTACATTTGTTTTCTCACCGCCCTCATCAAGATGGGAATACATTCTGCACTCTAGTTATGTTCTTGCAATGATAACTAATAGCTCCCCAAGGGCAAGAGTGCAGTCTAATTCACTGCTGCATCCTGGTTTTGGGACAGCATCTGGAGGTAGCATGTGTTCCCTCAGTATTTGCTGAATGAGTGAATACATTTCTACGGTCAGCCTGGGCCTGGCTACTTAACCTGTGTCAGCCACGCATTCATTAGAGTTGTCACCCTCTGTTAATAAGCAAGAAGGCCCAAAGAATGCAAGCATTAGATCATCCTTTAGCATCTTCCTCTAGGAGAGCTCCTCAGTCAACACTGTCAGGGAGGGCATTGCCTCAGCAGCGCACGTTTATTTACACCGAAAAACAATTAGCATCACGGCAAAACAAGATTCAGGACTATGTAAATGGACACCAAAGTATGGAAGCCATGTATTTACAGGAGGTATTTCCAGGAGCTAGCTCATAGAATTACCAGCTTAGCTGGTAGAATTGCTTTGGTCAATACACTTCAACCCAGGACATGCTTTACAGGGTAGGAACCTCAATCTTGTTCATGTCCTAGAGTTCATGAGTCTAGGGGAGGCTAACTCATGCTACCAAATTCCAAGGGATTGAAGAATATGCCAGAATGTGAGATATAAGGTTCAGAATGAGAAACAGACCTGTTATTACTCATCGACATGGACTAGAACTCTCACCCATGGGCTAGAACTCTAAACCCTGTGGCTTACGCAGCATCTTCTCTCCCTGTTGGCAGATGAACACAAGGAGCTCAAACGACAGTCAGAAGCCATGCTGGTCAGGGTGGAATCTGAAGATAGGATGGCTCAGGCACTTCAGGGTTCAACAGTGAGATGGTCCAGTCCCTCACTAGTGATCACTCTGCCACAGAACCAGGGCCAGGGAACCTCTTTCTCTGCCACATTACCCAAACAAGCCTCTCTCCCTCTCCAGCTTTCCCTGGATGACCAGCTGCCAGACAAACATTGCTTTTTTTTTTTTTTTTTTTTTTTCTGATGCATCGATCCCTTTCAACAGCGCAGAGCTAAGTCTTGCTCTGGCCTGTTAACTTCTTTGTCTGCTTTTACTGTTTAAAGGCAACTGCATATCTCTAACACCTCTGCTGTTGATTTGATCATTTAACTCTGAGAGAGCCACCTTGTTTTTCATTCCTTAGAGAGCACTCCCCCTACGGCTTCAACGTGCCCTCTATAGTTCCTGATTAACCCCAGAATGTCGTTGTCACCGTTGCTCCCTCCATCTTAAGACCAGAACATGCGTCTGGGAAGCCATCAGGATCGTATGTGTGGCAGCAGACGGTGGCTTCTAGGCAAATTGTTCAGTTGTTTAAACTGTGTCCTTCCTGGGGCGCCTGGGTGGCTCTGTCAGTTAAACGTCCAGCTTCAGCTCAGGTCATGATCTCGCGGTTCATGGATTTGGTTCATGGGTTCGAGACTCGCATCAAGCTCGGTCCTGACAGCTCAGAACCTGGAGCCTACTTTGGATTCTGTGTTTCCCTCTTTCTTCGACCCTCCCCTGCTTGCACTGTCTCTGTCTCTCAAAAATAAAAAACATTAAAAAATTTTAAACTATGTCCTTCTTGTGCAATGATTTCTAGGCACCGAGCAGATGCCCGAGCACTGTCTTACAACTCTATTGAAGAGACATCTAGTGGGGCTGAGGTAGAACACTGTCACTCTGAATTTTACATCGCGAGGGCTGGAAGATTCAGTGCCGAGAGGGACCTCTAGTGTTCTGCGAAAAGTCGAACTCAATAATGCTGAAAATTCTTTAGATGTCATTTCCTAGTTTCCAGTTGTCAGCCAGGAGTGTACTTCTATTTACAGTCTGCCATTCTATCGATGAAATACAGAGGCAAAGCCTCTTCAGGATTTCGAGCTGGCATTTTTAAGTGGGTGAATTTACATACCTTCTCTCTACAGGAATATTTTCCATAAGCGCCAGGATCCACTATCTCCATCAACCTACAGTGACACCAGATCTAATTTCCTGAGCCTTTCCTGCATGCCCTGCACTGGCACATGGCTTGGCACTAAGCTTTTGCTTAGCTATTGCTGCTTTTAAGCATTAGCCACACTATTATTTTTCTCCTTGCTTTGCAGGTGAACAATCAGAGACCTGGGGAGGTTAAGTACCTAACTTTAGGTAACAATTAAGTGGCAGGGTCTAACCTTGATATCATAGCTGAGTCCAAAGCTGGTGTTCTTTTTTCTTTTAATTGAAATATTTTTTCTTGAACAGCTTTATTGAGATATGATCCACATATCATATCACTCACCCATTTAAAGTATAGAATTCAGTGACTTCTTATGTTTCCAATATTGTAGACCCATTACTATCATCCTTTTTAGGACATTTTATCACCCCAAAAAGGAGTCCTGAGCCCCTTAGCTATCACTCTCTAAGGCAACCAATTTAAAAAAAAATTATTTTATTTTTTAAAGTTTATTTATTTATTGAGACAGAGAGCGCGAGTGAGCAGGGGAGGAGCAGAGAGAGAGGGAAAGAGAAATCCTAAGCAGGCTTTGTGCTGTCAGTGCAGAGCCTGACGCAGGGCCTGAACCACAAACCATGAGATCATGACCTGAGCTGGATGCTTAACTGAGCCACTCAGGGGCCCCAGGGCAGTCAATTTTTTTTAAAACTACTTTATTGGGGTATGATTGATATATTAAAAACTGTACATATTTCAGGCGCTTGGGTGGCTCCGTTGGTTAAGCATCTGACTTCAGCTCAGGTCATGATCTTGCGGTTCATGAGTTCGAGCCCCGTGTTTGGCTCTGTGCTGACAGCTCGGAGCCTGAAACCTGCTTTGAATTCTGTGTCTCCCTCTCTCTCTGCCCCTCCCCTGCTCATGTTCTGTCTTTCTGTCTCTCCAATATGAATAAACATTAAAAAAGTTTTTTTAAGTACATATTTAATGTGTACCACTTGATGAGTTTGAGGATAAATACACACACGTGAAACCATCACAACCAGCAAGGCCACAGACATTATCCTTTACCTCCCCAAATTTCCTCCTGCCCTCTTTTTGTTTTAATGCTTTTTATTTATTTTTGAGAGACAGAGAGAGACAGTGCGAGCAGGGGAGGGCCAGAGAGAGAGGGAGATATAGAATCTGAAACAGGCACCAGGCTCTGCGCTAGCTGTCAGCAGAGAGCCCGACGCGGGGCTCGAACCCATGAACCATGAGATCTGACCTGAGCCGAAGCCAGACGCTTAACCGACTGAGCCACCCAGGTGCCCCTCCTCCTGCCCTCTTTATTACTATCATTCTCACACCATCATTATTATTGCGGTAAAAACCCTTAACATAAGATTTACCCTCTTAGCAAATTTTCAGTATACAAAATGGTATTGCTGGCTACAGGCACCGTGCTGTATAGCAGATATCCAGAATTTATTCATTGTGCAAAACTAGAAATGTATACCCTTTGACCATCACCTCTCATTTCCCTCTCCCCCCAGCCCCTGGCAACAACCATGGTACTTTCTGCTTCTATGAGTTCGACTATTTTATTAGTTCACATATTTCACATCACAGTATTTGTCTTTCTGCTTTTGGTCAAAGCCTGTATTCTTAACCATTACACTTTTCACATAAATCTGGAGTAGGCTAAAAGGTCACCTTTCTCTTGCACTCTCTTCTCCTCCTTCATTCACTCTTTCCTCCCTCCTTCCCTCCCCCCATCCCTCCTTCCCTCCTTCCCCTCCTTCCCCTCCTTCCAGCCTTCCCTTTATTCTTCCATGCTGGCAAATGTATCCATTTTCCATTAGAAGCCTGGTGACATTTGCAGTGGGAGTGGATTTGTGTTTTTCAGGGTTGTGCTTCTAACAGCGCTTTTTGACAACCCATGGCAATTGGCGTGTTTTGTCTCGACACCATTAAATACGCTCCCGCGTGAAATCAAAGCAGATCTTTCACGTGTCACTGCTGGGTAATGGCTTTTCTTGGGTGGTGTCCAATCCAGAGAACGGATGCTATTTTATTCCCCTGATGAAAACTGTTATTTGGATTTTTCCAGCTCTTAAATTATCCTTAGAATCTCCGTCTTAGCTGAAGAGGTAAATCTGTTTTAAAGGATATGTACTTTTCCACTGAAACTGAGGCATCATGGTTGAGCGAATATTTGTTAGAAGTTGAGCATTCAAAGCCTTTTATCTTATTACAGTGTCTGGAACCTCATGGCTTCTCCAACCACAAATAGTTTTTGCCTTGTTTTGTTTTGCTTTGCTTTGCTTTGAACTATACCCAGGAGGAAATTTTTCAGGCCTTTCAGGAAAAAAATATGATTAGGTCATATGTAGGGAGGTTGTAGACAGGGTGCTTGAAGAGACACTCCACATAGACCTTGCTCTTACTCTTCTGTCTATCCAGCACCTTTCATCTTTCTCCCATATTTGGTGGTCTGTCACTCACAAGGAGATTCTCCCTGAGGCTTGGACATCTGAGCCAGACTGGACAATCAGACCTCATCACTTTAATACAGTAATGGGTCTTGTGGTGGGCATCCAACTAATCAGAGCCGTTCATTCAGACTCATATCAGAGGCTAACAGAGAGAAGTTTGCTCCTTCTGAAGACTGCAAGAGCAAAGAACCGTTTAAGTCTGTAGCTGCTGAGATCATCTGTGCTGCCAAGTAGAGAAAACTTGCTTAAGGAAGAGTGAGGCAGAGCCTAAAGGTGGGGTTGGAGCAATTGCATTTTAATGACATAATCTGATGTCCTGGCTTCAGCCAAACCTGAACTCAAACCTATTCCTCTTCATATTTTCAACAGGAGAATGAATAAATTGACATTTGGGTCAAAGTAACAAGTTGGATATTCGACATTTGAAACTGACAATGCCATGACTAGTACAATAACATATGCAGAAACTTCTAGTTAAACAAACATGAAGTAAACCAAGGATTTCATTTACCCTCCATACTAGTACTATTTATTCCAAGGAGGACCTCATGAGGGTCAGTAAGTTAGCTCCTGGTACCAACTATGAATGAGTGAAGACTTTGCTTTGTTCCTGCTTTTCTGCCATCCATATGGAGTACCTGAAAGTTTTTACTCAGTTTCCTGAGTCTTCTCCATCCACCTCATGTAGCCATGTCTGTATAACAAAGGACACAGTTGTTCTGACCACAATTTTTGACAAAAGCAAATATTAGAGATAGCTAATTTTTAAAAACTGATTTGCATTGCACTGGCTCTCATGCTATTCAGCATCAAGAACACCTTTTATTTTTTTCATGTGAAAGATTTTGCTTACCAAAACATACTAAATAATTATGGATTTGTTTTTGCTATATGAAACAAATCAATATATAAAAAGTAATGAATCAGAAGAGCTTGTCATTTGCTAAAACCAGCATTTCTACACCAAACTGATACAATTCCTGCTATGAACTACAATTTTGAGTGTCATGTTATAGTTTAGGATTTTTGCACTCTTACGTATATTGAAAATATATAAATGACACATGGAAAATGTGGAGATAGACAGAGATGATATAGATATAGATACACACACACACACACACACACACACACACACACACACACCCCTTTACCTTTGGAGACACCTAATTGAGAACATCTGAGGTCTGAGGTATTAAGTGTTTGCTCTGTGTTAAGTGCTAGGAAGATACGCGGCATGGACCCTGTTCTTATGGAATTCATAGTTCAGTTTCATTCATCCCTTCACAGAAAGTCTGTAGACTGCTTAGCAAGCAGAATTTCTTGAGATACAAAGCCGAAGGAGATACGGTCTCCGCTCTCAAGGAATGTACAGTTTGATTGACAAGAAATGCAACTACTACAACTCTCAGGCCACTAAGTGCTCTAATAGATTAATTCGTATCTGACACGTTAGGCTAATTAGGATTCCATGAGAACACTGCCATAGCCTCTGGCCATGCTGCTGTTTTCAGTTCCTTTCAGCTCCCGTGATAATGGAGGCAAAACTGGTGGAGCCGCCTGCACGGTGATGGCCACTGCGCAGCCGCAGCACAACGGGCATGCGCCGTGGGCCTATGCCGGAGGCATGGTGGTGGCGCTGTGCTGGAGGAGCCGGGGTGTTAACATTAATGCAGGAGACATGGTTTTGTACAGGCTGTTTTTCCAAGTCACATAAATTAATAATGTTGGACTTTGGAGTTGATGTGGTCAGGGTTATATGAGGCTTATAGGACCCCACTTGAGACTCAACATTACCTTATGGGACGTCACCGTAACACCACCAATGTGAGTGGGTTTCCATGAGTTACGGGGAACACTGGGAATCCACGTCCACCAACTCCCTCCCTGTCTGATTTTCCCAGGAGACCCTGGTGAGAAGGCACATGTTGCCGTTATCGCATTCACTTCTCACTTCTGTAAGATGTATATGTGAGGGGCTCAGATTGCCAAGCCTACCCAGTCCTCTTTAGAATTCTTTCAGGGACAGGAAGGGCCCCACTTCACACTGGGCAGGGTTAGGGAAGGCTTCCTGGAGGAGGTGATGGTTACACAGACTTTAGAAGTACATTCGAAAGGCAGAGGGAGAAAAATGGATAGTTCCAATAGGGAATCATCAAGCCCAGGAGTGTGAAATAGCAATGACATTTTTGAGCAGGGGGGTGGGGGGGGGCAGCAAAAAAGTGTTCGGAGAATTAGAAACAAAGTTGTATCTCGGTGTACGTGGAGAGACCCTGAAGGATTTACATCAAGGGCAAGGTCAGAGCTGTGTTTACAGTTGCTGTGACATCAGTGTGGAGGAAGGATGGTGTTTCGGGGAAGTGGGGAAGAGGTGGGAATGATCTGGCAACAAGCAGTGAAACCGTTAGAAGACCAGAGATAAGAGCGATCACATGGTCAGAGGAGAGCCAACAGTGCCTGATCTAAAGGACTAGCAATGAGATGAAGAAGGGATTTGGAGGCAAAAGTCAGAGAGAGTGAATCTGCAGTTCAGAGTCCTGAGAGGTCTGAGAAGGGAGCAAAGGCAGCTTTTCCAGAAGTGTGCCATGGAATCATCCTGGATGGTTGGTGCTAAAGAAAAATTAATTCAGATACTTGTTAAAGACCAAAAGGATGACTTTACTAAGAGAAACTACTGCGTGGGGAGTTTTGCAGTAGGGGAGAGAGATCAAGTTCACTTCCAAATACCACGAGGAAAAGTAGAAATGTATAGACAAGAAGCAGAGTAAGGGTCAGTGGATGGAAAATTACTGAGAGAAAACGTCAAGGTAGGGCAGTCTGTCCAAACTGATGTGACAGGACTCTGACTGAAGGCAGGCCAGTGTGATCAGACACCAAAGATGTGGGGTGAGAAATTTGGTCAGACATCAAGGGTGATCAGATACCAAGAGAGGGATTTTTACTGAACTGATACAGCAGGTTTGTTGTTAAAACTGGCCTCAGTGAGCTAAGGACAGAGATCAGACTTACAAGAGGTTGCCTCAGATCTGGTCAAAGGAAAGAGCTTTGTCAATGGCAGTAAGTAAAAATAATAGGAGCAATCCCACGGAGCTTTCACAGTTCTCAAGACTGGTCAGTTCAGCCACATGTCAGTCTTAACCTCACCTGCTCACCTGTGAACTCACAGAAGTGATATGGGAGGCCAGGTAAGACTCGGCCTGCAGAAAGGTTGCTCAGTTCTCACTTAGTGGACCACCATTGGCCTTTGGAAGAACAGTTCAGGAGAGAGCAGGAAGTAAGGGCAGATTACAAGTATAACAACCCCCAAAAGGACTTGAAGAGAAAAGTGATGGCAAAGTGCATAATGAAAAGCAATTCTTTACAATTGTCTTCAATAGACCATGCTGGAACAATTTGACACACAGTTACTATCAGAACTTTCTGTAATACTTGTCATTATGGGTGTAGAAATCTTAAGAGAATACCCTCTTACAGCAATGTAAGATCTGTACCTCTAATAGTGCCTCTCAGATCTTTAAGACACACTGTCTTCAGGAGGCATCATTTCCTGAATAGAAAGGTAGACATGAGGAAGAACTGGACTCCCCCCCTTAAAATCATGATTTCCAGGCCCATAGATTCATTGCTCTTTCCATTGCCACCCCAAAAGCTCATAGGAAAGTTTTCTCTGTACATAAAGAAATCCTGCCCTGGCAGCTGTATCCTGAGTAATCACTTTTGAGATAGAACTATTTTTCTAGCTGTATGGGCTATATTTGAACTTCACCAGCTGCTTTCCTAATGATTATCAGAATATTTTGGTAAAGGCCCCAGCTGCAGGGAAAGTAGTGATGCTACCCAATCTTTCTTTAATCAAGGAGATTTTCGCATCAGGAGAGATGACACTTATTTAATATAATCCAGATATCATCTCTCTGGGTGTTCCCCAATTCTGCCAGGCTTATGGATCACCCTAACCGTTAGTCTTCAGATAAAAAATGTCTCAGACCCCATTCACATGCAAGTAAAGGGAAATCCAGCATACATTTCTACTTACTCTGTGGAAATTCTCAGGGGCTGGAGTGCGGTGGGGTAATTCTTCTAAGCTTTAAGCTTCTACTAAATTCTTGATTTTACTTCTTTCTTTCTTGCCTCCTGTGGTTTTTCTTTCCTCAATCTCAAACATAGTTTTTTTTTTTCCCCCTTTGGTGACTTTTGTGGATAGCCCATTTATACAAACAGTTTGAGATAATGGGGATTGCATTGCCTCAGAGTACGGTAAGTTCTTTAAAACTCAGTATGAGATATCTCTGTTGATTTCTACTTTGAGATACTCCTAGCCCTTTCCACCAGTGTGAGAAATTCTCTTGAGTTGAGTTCTTTTTTCCTGGACCGTCCATATTTCATTTTCCTGGACCGTCTTCTTCCTGTCTTGTGTTTTTTTTTAATGTTTTTATTTATTTTTGATACAGAGAGAGACAGAGCATGAGAGGGGGAGGGGAAGAGAGAGAAGGAGACACAGAACTGGAAGCAGGCTCCAGGCTCTGAGCTAGCTGTCAGCACAGAGCCTGACGTGGGGCTCGAACCCACGAACGTGAGATCTGACCTGAGCTGAAGTCGGAGGCTTAACCAACTGAGCCACCCAGGCACCCCATGTCTTGTGTTTTTACCTACCTATTTCTTCTATCAACTTATTCTGTGCCTACCATCTCAGTCTGCCCTTGGAAACCTAGTTTTCCTTACATTATTGGGCAGAGAAATATTCTTTTCTTGGACTTAATGGTCTTCCTTCTGAATGATATTTCAAAAGGCTACTTTTCCACAACCAAATGGCTCTTCAAGGCATTTTGATAAGCAAAAGATGCTTTCTCCTTAAGAAAACTTTTATCAACAGCTTTAAAAGTAAAATGTTGTTATTTCCTTGCTATATTAAAGTCATGCCCAGATTTTACTAACTAGCTAATCAGCATTACTTTTATAGATTGCCAAAACAAAGCAATAATTTAAAAAAAATCACTGAATAAGGAGACATAACATTCAATATGGCCAGATTTTATATTCCTGTCCCCCCCCCATCTTCTTTGGTCATTTCTAGGTATTACCTCCTAAGACTGAGAGCCTTTCCCACAATCAGCCTTGTCATCCTCTTATTAGATTTTTAAAATTTTTTTGGTAGGATAAGGCTTATATCCAGGACACCATGAGTTAGCTGGTGATGGATATTAAAACTAAAATACTAGACCTGAGGTTATATCTAATAAAGTAAAGAGTTGGAAAAGGTTAAAGTGCTTGATTACTTGCTTATCATTTTTGTTACACTCAGAAGTTCACACATGGAACGAAAATCCAGGAACACACTCCAAGATGAAGTTGTTTCTGGCTGTGCATGATAAGGGTTTTTTCTTGGTCCCTCTGTTACATCTTGAGACTATAAAGCTCTTCCTTTCCACAGCTTTAGTGTTGACAGCAATTCCATAATTATTTGAAATTGGTTTGCATTTTCTACTTGATCATTTAATCCTGCCTCACATCACGTCTTGGAGAGAATTTGTTTTTCTTGTTTGCTTGCTACGAAGTTCTCAGGTCAGTTTTGGTACAACATCTTATCATCATGGGCCTCCCACTAGGTACACTTCTAGTGTTCCAAAATGGAAACTCGGGACCAATCTGAAAATGGGGTTGATGGACAAGGCAAGTCAGTTCCATCGGTATGCATCAACCAGCATGTCAGCTTCAGGATCGCCACATAGTCACTTCACATAGTGACATCATCAGACAGGAGAGGAACCTCCAGGGATGCACCCTGGACTAAGCCATCAGTGGACTGCTCTAGACTGACTCTCCACACCTCAACTGTGGGGCCATACCTGAGGAATACATCTGCTTAGCATTACATTTCTTATCTAGGTGTCTCTTGGTTTTACCAGCTAGCATCCTATAAATATGGTAAAATTTTAATGTCTCTGAAATCCCTCCATCTGCATAAGTATGAACTCAGCACCCTGGAAATTGTTTCCAGTCATCTCTGCAAGTTTCCCATGAGGGTTTTACAAGTGCCACAGAGCAGTCATCTGGTGGCCTCCCGTGCTCATTCTTTCTTATTCTCTTATTCCAGCCCCCATCATCACTGAAATGTCAGTGGTTTATCACAATAAAAATAGTAAACATAGCAGAGTCACTTCTATGTGCTGGAAATTCTCTCATAACCATATGCATATTAAGTCATTTAATCTTCATAGCCATACTATGATGTAGGTCCTGTTGTCCCCATTTCACAGGTGGGAAAACTAAAGTTCAGACAAGTACCAGCAAGGAAGTGTGGTATAGTCCAGAGTCTCTGCCGTTAACCACTTTGCTTTTTGCGTGTTGTAGTCAGGTTAGGTGTTGACTTTAAACTCTGTGGATGAGAGCACAAGCCTTGACATGAGTCAGACATGGGTTTGAATCCAGCTCAGCTACACTTATAGTGTCATCTTGGCAAGTTATGTAACTTCCTTGGCCCACAGTAGCTTTATCTATTAATGGGGTTAATACTACTACTTTCCTCATAAGATGACTGTGGATGGTCAATAAAATTGTGCATGTGACAACATGAAGCGGACCCCTTGGTGTGTTGTAAGCATGCAACGAATGTTAGCTTTGAATATAATTGTATTAATTCCCTTTTATACTAATATTGTTTTTATGAACAAACTAAGATATAGGGAAGTAGAAAACTTGCCCTAGGTTAAACAGCTTTATAAAGGCTGTCTAGGCTTGAGACTCAGCTCTGGGACATCAAAGTCTGTGTTCCCTCTGCCCATACTGCATCTAGCTACATGGCATCACTGCCCATGAGTTCCATGGGTGCTGAAGACCATGTGGAAGGTTTTATGTGGTTTTGATCAAGAAGTAGTCTCTGCCTTGATCTTACATACAATCGCCTGTGATAAGAGCCACGTGTGAGAAGTTCCAAAAGAATGGAATAAATGACGTGTGGCCTGAGTGCTGAGCAGAGCGAGGCCGTGTGACTGTGAGCTCAGTCATTTCTGGGTAATCTCAAACCTCTGGCAGAGTGCCTAACTCTTCATTTCACCTCTTGCTGTGGAACTCTTGTTTTTCTTTAAACCCAAGAGTCCAGCTCCACGTGTAACATAATATCATGTAAATGAGGGTGATCTTGGAAGGCAGGCTGCTTGTCATACTATAGTTGCTTTGTTGCTGTAACGAAAACCACATGCTTCATGGTATTTTTAGACTAGTTAATATCAGCAGGTCAGCAGCGTTTTTATTTAGATATTGCTCTTCCAGCTGTGCTTCCTCTAGTTACTTCAAGAAAATTCAGAATTTCTACCAAACTGTATGCTTTCAGGAGAGTAGACTATCAGAAGAAAATGAACAGCACTTTCCTCTGGACTCTTTTGGTTTTTACATGGAATTTGTATTTGCTTCCCTGAGCCTCTGTGAAAGGAAGATATGGCTGACCAAGTGGCTTGCTTTCAAAGAATGGTGGAACCAATAAGAAAAGGTGGAATAAATGATGAGAAGTAACTTGAGTTCATCCTGTATGAAAGTGAAATGAATAGAAAAAAGGAAAGAGGGAGGAAAGGGGGTATCCAAGTACATTTCTGAGTTCTTGATGTTTACTGGCATGGTATGGGTTTTTTGTTGTGATTTGTTTCATTGTTTTGAGAAAGGGAGGATCATTCCAGTCCATTCTTGAGCCCTCTTTGAAGTCATTTGGGTTTCTAATTTGCTTCTTTCTGAGAAAGTTTTTATTTCTTAGGAAAGGTCCTTAGAGTACTTTTCTCCAAACTAAATTGTACCTCTCCTTCTCCACCCAACATTAAATATCCAAAGTCTTTGTGGCCAGAAAAATAAAAATGCCACTTCTCTCTCTCCTTAGAGAGAAATTGAGACCTACGGGTAGGTCTTTGTGGGTTCAAGGAATGATTGAAAGGCATACTTTCCTCTGCCCAGCAGGCTGGAGGAAAAAGGAATAAATGAAAGGAATAGTCTAGGCCTTCATAACAGTCTTTTAGACAAAGACCTTTTTGCCAAGGATCAGGTCAATGTATGACAAGCCCATGCAAGCAACAGCTCAGAACCTTCTGTTGGTGGAGGGCAGGATGGATGAAATTTTGCTTGGCATATGTTTTGTTTTAACTGATGTATTGTGAATGCATTGCCCAACAACTACACACAGGAAAGTGCCAAATTTTACCCATCACGACCACTTTGCAAATGTATGCTGCTCAATTTTTTTCCTCTGGCCCCTTCTGAAGTTTGGTCATTTTCACATTAAAACAAACAAACAAATAAGCAAACACATCTTAATTTGATAATTGTGACTCTTCAAGTATTAAAAGACTCAATAGACTCTAAATCAAATCTTGGATCTCAGATCCAATTCAAAACTTCTTCCATTTCCATAGCATAGGCTTGACCATTGGGTGAGGGTCCTGAGATGTGGAAGGAGGATCTGATCTTAGAGTCTGCTTAAGAATATTCTTTCTGACTCACTCCCGCTCCTCAACTTACTTTGCTAATTTTGGTTTCTCCAGCGTAGGGAGTCAGGCAAAAGGGAAAGAAGGGAAAATAGACTTCATTTAATTGGGGCTCTTTTTGATTCTCTCTTGGTTGGCACTCCTAAGGTGTTGGGCCCTTCGATACCTTTCCTCATAACGTGCATCTGTGAATCCTCTACTTTGGAACTTTTGCGCTGTACTGGTTCCTGATACAGGTGATACATTCTTCAGCTAACCTCTTGTGACCCACTTTCTTCCTTCCATCTCAACTCTTGTCCCAGAGGTCTTATCTCTAGTCTTTTATCATGGGAGTCTCTTTGCTCTGACAGGCCACCTTGTAGGGCAGGGTCCTTTTAAGATGGTTCAATAAATATTCCATGGTGTCCACAAGGCTCATGATGATTCATACATTCATGCCCCACCATCCTGAAAACATGCTCCCCTGCTGCCTCTGTCTTTGCCTGCTCTCTTGGGCAGCTTCATGCAGACTCCTGCCTTCAGAAATGGTCTGCACATGAGGCAGGCTGTGGTCTCTGTTCAACTACGATGTCCTCAAGCCTTCAAGGCAAAATGAAAATAACCAAGTGATCTCTGATCCTAGGAATTCCCTTCAACGAGCTCCCTTTGGGAGTTTCAAGATTCAAGCACCCAGAAACATGACCAGGGACACTTAGGTGGCTCAGTCAGTTAAGCGTCCAACTCTTGGTTTTAGCTCAGGTCATGATCTCACAGTTTGTGGGTTTGAGCCCCACATCAGAATCTGCTTTGGATCCTCTGTCCTCCCCCCACCCCCACCCCCACCCATCCCCCCACTCATGTGCTCTATCTCTTGTTCAAAAATAAATAAAAATTAAAAAAAGAATCATGACAAAAGTCCCACAGCTGGGAAAATCAGAGCCATATTCAAGCCTTGGCCACCTGGGTGCAGAAATTCTGCTTGGAGCCACAGCAGTCTCCCATTATGCGATCCAGACTTCACTGGAATCAGGGTGTTCCCCCATTGCTCATGAAGTACTTCTGAGTCTCCTTAGACTGACTGACCCAGACTTAGAGAAATGTATCACTGGGAAGGTGAAGGCTCCTGGATCAGTTTTGGGTAGTGACTTAGACATTTTTTTTTTTTTAAAACACTTGTTTATAGGAAATCAAAAAATTCGTAACCTATCCTAATCACCAATGAACAAAGTAAATCAAATGGTTCATAAAAAGAACTCTGATGAAAAGGAACAATACCCATGCCCCATCCCTCCCCAGCTTCCCAGTCTTCCAATACAGGAGAAAGCTCTACCATTTCCTCTGGTTGTCACCAAACTCGCTAAGCATGCTCATAATTCTCTAGCAGATTTAGTTTACTTATACCACTCTCTACCTTCCTCTTCCAAACCCCAATCTTTTTATATTTAAATTACTATTTTCAGTTCTATCAGCTACCTTTTAACTATAAAATATAGTTTATGGACCCAAATTGCATTTTCTTCCTTATGCTTCCAATGTCACTATCCTTGGGCCATTCAAAGAAGGATATCCATACATTAAGCACAAATACATTATCTTTATTCAATCACCACCAATTACTTATACTTGTGCCACAAATGTGTTGGCTTTATATTTGGCTTATGATTTTTTCATGTAGTTTTTCTGCTTTGCATAGGAATTCTAGTTCCCCTGCCCCTTGTAAAGAGTACTATGGTTTCTTTACCATATTCTAACTATCTTCCAGCTTCTTCATTTTATCTATTGTTTGGAATCTACCCATTCCTATTTCTGAATAAATTTTTTTGGGATCCCACCAAAATAATTCAAATTTGGGCTGATTGCTTTCCAAGTCTGTTGTACAAGTACCATGAAAATTTTCATTGGACAACTAGGTTATTAGTTTAACCATTTAAGGACTTCTTTATTTTCCTCTTTCTTGATTTTCATCTGCAAGTAACTGCTTCAGAAAAGGTACGAGGAAAGGAAATTTTGGGAGTCCTGGCAAGTCTGAAAACAAGTTTATTTTGCAATGACAGTATTGTAGGTTCAAAACGATTTTCCCTCAGGACTTGGAAGACTGCTGCTCCACTGCCTTCTAGTTGTCACTGTCGTTGATAACATATCTAATTCCCATTTCTTTCAGAAGACCCAGTGTATCTTCGTGGAAACTTCCAGGTTTTCTTTCTATTCTTTTCTGAAATTTCACGGTGACGAGAGTAGCAGGTGGGTCTTTATTCTTCTGGGCAAAGGGTAGGCCCTTTCAATATGCTCCTCTCTGTAGATTCTGGAAATTTTCTTCTTCTTATACTTCTAAATATATTCCTCCTTTTAGTTTTTTGTTCTCATTTCCCAATAATTCTGGTAGATGATAGATCTCTGGATTGGTCCTCCATTCTCTTCTTTCTGCATACAATTTTTGCCTGTATTTTGGTTTTATATCAAGATTTTTCTCTTGATTTTATCTTCTGATCTATCTACAGAATATTTTTTAAGTTGGCAAACCCATAATTCATCTCCACAAGCTTTTTTATTTTGATAGTTTCTTCCATATGGCATCTCTGATTGTTTTATGGATGCTACATCTTCTTGAATATCTTGGAGAGTATTAAATAGTGCACTTTTATAAATAAGCAAAATCATCTACTGGTCTGTTTCACCTATGGTCAATTTTCCTGTTTCTTTTCTATTCTGCATGTTTTCCTCAAAGGTCTGGTGATTCTTGGTTAGCTTTAGAACAGAGGCTAAGCTGGTCATGTGCTCATTGAGGGCACCCTCGGACTCCTTGTAGGTCAAGCAGGTGAACTGGTACTCCTCAGGACCAAAGGCGTCTGCCCCCTGCTGCTCCACATCGCTGGCTACTCCCATGTAATAGTCCTCTATGTCCCCAGGGTCTTCATCCTCTTCTTCTTCCTCACAATTTGGGTCATAGTCCTCTTCATTGCTGTCAGACCCCTGGCTATTCATGTCCACAGACATCTTAGCATCCAGCCAAGTTGCAGATCAGGAAAGCAGTTTTTTTTCCTCTCCCCCCAAACTTCACCACTTTCTCAAATTCATTAGTGTTTTTTGTCTTCTGTAATTCTTGATGATCTTTCAAGATGTCACCCCAAATATTCTATGTCATATAACTTCCATCAGCGCAGTGGATCCGGGCTGAGAGCCGTGACTTAGATTTTTCAGTTTTGGGTCATTGCTCTGCAAGGTGGGAAGAATGAGGCATTTGAAGAAGTGAGAGCCCCTTTGGGAATAGGTGTGTGCCCATGATGGAAACCACAAGAGAAACATCTACTTGGTTGATATTTCTCCCTTAGGCCATAGGAAGAGTCATGAGCCATGTGCAGGTTTAAGTTTTATAATAGGAAAATATGTTGTTTGTTTCTTGAATTACCCTAGTTTTTCAGACAAGACCAAAACACCTCTACTCCTTTGTGTTGATACAATGTAGAAGGAAAGATCCACACACTTGATTGAGGGATGGTCAGACCCACATCAACCTCTTGTCTGAATTCACGAGAAGGGAGGAGAACACATGAAAGGGAGTTGACTGCAGGTTCCCCGTGGGGACCAGTGAGGAGGGGCAGAGGCCCATGGCAGAGCTTTGTTTGGGGTTTTGGCCAGAGTGTCACAGGTGGCTGGCAGAAGATGTTCAAAAGGAAAGCCAGAAGTCAGTTGCAAGGGAACGTGAAGCAGGGGATGGGGGAGTGGGGAGTGGTGGTGGTCTGGCCATGAGGACAACTGCAAGTAGTAGCCCCAGCAGTGTGGAAAAATATCCTGGAGAATGCTCTAATATGTCTAACTTCTAATACACTAACTTTCATCTCAGGACCATAGAAATAGCATTATTTCTATAGCATTGAACAACATTTACTTGTCTTCACTTTATTTTTTTAATTTTTTCAATTCACTTTAGAATATATATTGGATGCTTCATACGTGTCTTGTCTTGCACTAAGCCCTAGAGATACTATGCCATTAGAAGGACATGATTTCTGCTCACACAGAGGTCACAGTCCAGGCACATGATGGCAAATCAATATGGTAGTGTAACAAGTGCTTTGACAGGATATGCACAGATGTCCTGGGCTCATAGGAGGGCACACAAGCTCAACTCTAACTGGGGGAGATGGTGTTAAAGAAGACTTCTTGGAGGCAGTGGCATCTATGAAGAGGCCTTTTGGATGAATGGCTGTTAGCCTGGAAAATGGGTGTGGGGTGGGAGATTGTTTCAGGCAGATGAATCTTGACTTGATTAAGAACCAGAGACAAGAGGGAGCCCTGAGTGGCCTGTTATGACTAAAGAACACAGTGCCCACAGGAAGTGCTAGAAAACAGAGACAGGAGTTAGGGACACGGCATGATGGGCCTTATAACCAGCCTCTAAGGCAGATAGCGCTGTTACTTCACACCTGAGGCTAATGAGCACAGTGGATTAAGTGACATGCCCCAAATCACACAGTGGGTGGCAGAACTGGAATTTACAATATCTGCCTCACTCAAAGACAGAGCTATCTTTAAGTTATTCCTCTTCATGATTTTTTTTATTTGGGGAAAAATCTAATTAATATACCCCAATAAACAATGTGTCCATCTCCAATAGACTCCTCTGCTTCATTTTGACCCAGAAGTCACAGCCTTCTCTCAGGATTAAACAGTTGAAATGCACTAAAGAATGTTCTTCTCTGATCCTGATGGAGGCAGCAAATAACTGAGAACTCAGCTCAGTACTTAGGCTTAAAGATGCGAGAAAAAGAAGAGCCAGAAATAGCCAGGCTGCATTTGAATCCCAAGTGAGAGAGTCCAGGGAGAAAAATGCACAGCCGTTTCTTTCATAAAAATTTTAAAAGGACTAGTTTGTTCCTGACCTTCGTTGATTAGGGTCAGAAACTTGACATGATAATGCTGAATGTATCAGAAAAATCTATGTTTGTTCACTGGTCCGTGTTCCTGACTAGGCTTTTCCAGCTCTAACTACTCTGGAGTTAGCCCTTGGTGTATGCAAATTAGTTTGAAGGGTGTGTGTGTGTGTGTGTGTGTGTGTGTGTGTGTGTGTGTGTTGCTTCTCTTCCTAGTTTGGGACAAAATCCTGCATAGTTGTGGCATTTAACTACCATTAAGTGAAAAATAAAGTTCACTGAAAACAGTGAGTGTTGTCATACCTCATAAGAAGTCACAGTACTTCCATCTGGATGCCTCCTTCTCGGACAAATATCTGCTGACAGTCTTTCCATTTCATCACTGGACTTTGGACTTCAGTCACTCTATGTCTCCCTCTTTGATGCACTGTAGACCCTGGCCTGTTTTGGAAATTGAGAAATAGGCAAAGAATGTCTTTAGTGGTATCAACCTTCCTCTTCTTCCTCTCTGCATGGGGCTTCACAAGGAGTGGCTTACGGTGCCCACTGCTACATCGAATCTTCATCCTCTTCCATCAAAATGATGACCAAGAAAGAATCTCAAATTTAATGATCAGAAGAGAGAAAGGAGTATTTACATTGATAATAGCTTACACTTAGTGTATACTATGTGCAGGACACATGGTGTTCAGAGTTTTGTGAATGTTGACTTAATGAGTTACTTCCATAACTCTCTGTACTAGAGAATATAATTATCCCTCTATGTTACAGAGAAGTTAGTTTATTTACCCAAGGACATGTCACTAGGATGTGGTAGAGCATGGCTTGGACCCACGGAGTCTGGATGGAAAGGTTATATATATTATGAAAATGGGAACGATACATTGGCCAAGATGTTGAAGGCACTGTGCTAGATACCTTATGCATTATCTTACTTAATGCTCCTAACTAGCTTTTGACATAGAGTTTTATAACCCCAATTTGCAAAAAGGAAGACAAGAGGATAAGTGGCTTGCTGAGATTTCATAACTAGCTAAGTGGTGGAGTAGGAATTGGAACCATGGTTTTGAATGATTGCAGATTTCATCTGTCTATATAGCACTTCAGGATTCAGACCATCAATCACAGACTGTCAGTCTTTTCAGATTTTGTACTTTAAATAGTATCAGAGTATTAAGTTAGATTATTGCAGCCATGATCACATGGGGTGCAAGTAGGAGGCAGGACAAATATTGTATTTGGGAATTGGGGGAGTGGGCACTGAGACAATCTTGGATGTAGAAGCTACAGTTTGTAGGTTGGTGACCACTTGGCCATCCTAGCACACCAGCCTCACCTAGAAGCTTCATCTCTTCAGTTCTAGCCTGTTGGTTTTTGCCTGTATGCAAGCCAATAGTTCATAGCCTCTCCCAAGTGGCCCTGTCTGAAACTAAACTCACCTTTACATCTTCACCCAGGTTTAACAGTGTTGCCTAAGCTAGAAATACCCCTTCTTATTCACCTGTCACAAGTAATCAGTCTTTGAGTTCTATGAATTCTGCCTTTTGCAGACATTTCCAGTCTATTCTCTTACACCTCAATACTCATCTTATGTTTGCAAAGTTATTCATCATCATTTGCCTACATGATCATAATTTTCCACCAAGTGACCTCCTCTCTCCTGGTATCTCTCTCCTCTAATGTGCTATCATTGCTGCCCTGGCATCATTGCCCTAAGATGGAAATCTGATTACATCACGTCCTTGTTCAAAGTCTGTCGGGGATGGACCCTAAGCACTTATGTAATATTGCCTCAAACTTCAGGCTATGGTCTTTGGTAATGTACTTTTGGGGCTGATGAGTTCTCTCAGACATTTTTAAAAATTCTTTTTTGATTTTAAGGGCAGTTTAAAATGTAAATAGAGACATATTCTAGGACATTTGATAACCACTTGTAACCAAGGCAACAAGTAGCCTTATTTCCCAAGCTATTGAGACAAGAAGTAAGATTGACACAGAGGCAAGAGATGTGGTGGCCACTTAAATCACCACAGTCTCTTTTGATGACAGTTTCATGCTAGTTTGAGTAGAAAGAAGGATTAGAAGAGTTGAGTCATTACTTAGTGCATGGTCATGTAGGCATGCTGAATTTTAAATAATGTACGTACATGCTTGTAGTGAGTGTCATGTTCACATGCCAGTAGTCATTTGCTTTCAGTTAAATAATAACATCCATTGCCTTAGGTGAATTTTATTAATTTGAATTAGATTGGGTTTTACTTTATAAATTTGTTTTGGTTTTATTATTGTATAATGGTTATAAACATTGGGAAATTATACCTGGGTTTATGTTTGTATACATTTGAATAGTGTTATAATAAACATAAGTTGTTGATACTAAGAATATGAAATACATTATTTTTTAGAATATTTTTTAAAATTTTAAGTTTATTTATTTTGAGAGAGAGACAGAGAGAGCAAGAGGGGGAAGGACAGGAAGAAGGGGGAAGAGAGAGAATCCCAAGCAGGCTCTGCACTGTCAGCACAGAGTCGATGTGGGGCTTGAACCCATGAACCGTGAGATCATGGCCTGAACTAAAACCAACAGTCAGACGTTAACTAACTGAGACATCCAGGTGCCCCTCTTTTTAGAATATTGATCCATACAATTTTCTACCCCAAGTTCAGAAAATACTGACCTGTGGGATTAAGTGCAAATTCCTTAGAATGGCACATTTGACCCTTTGTGTCTTGTCTCTACCACACTTCAGACTCATTTCTGTACCTTCCTCCCGTACCTGTTCTTCTTACTTGACTAGAGCTCCTTATTCTTATTCATATTTGTACCTATAGGTGGGACAATGAATGAATGTTTGCAGGACAAATGAATGGATGAACATGTGAGGGAAGGCAAGAGGAAAAGGAAGGCCACTCCACAGACTGAATGGCCAACTTCTAACATTGTTTTAAATAAGGTTTCTTGCTTAACTCCAGGCTAGGGCACATTCCAGCCTCTCATCTCCTCAGCCACAATTTTATCACTGAGTAAGTCATTTATAGGCAGGCAAGGGAGAAGGGAAGGGGAAGGGGAGGAGGTGGTCGGGGAGGGGAGAGAGAGTCAAAACTAACACTCACAGGGGAAGGTCAAATGCAGCCCATATCCCGAGGGAAGGAGTCATCTCCACATGGTGTTTTCAACTTGGAAATTCTCAGAGGATCAAAGAGAGACTGTTCACATTGCCAGTAGTCTCAGAGCATTTCAGCTGTTCCTCTCCCTCTCCTTTTTGGCTTCCAAAAGAAGAATGATTCATTTAAACAGACTTTTATGTGTAGTTTATTTTTAGCCCAGGAAGTATTTGCTTTAAATATTGGTGTGTGGAATGTGAGTTCATATCAGCTGATAGGGGCAAACAAGTACCCACAGAGGGGTGTATGTAACTTAGCAAGCAAAACTGCATGGCTTATTATGACCTCTAAGGTCTCTGTCAGTTCCAAATTTCTATTTAGTCAGTTCCTATTTACTGAGTATGAGTCAACTGCAGTGAGTTTCTGCCATAACATCATTCTCATAAGGAGGGTTTGGGTGTACTGTGTAGGCAATGTCATTTCCTAAAACAGAAGAACTTTCTTCTTTTCCTTCCCTTCTTTCTTTTCACCATTCAATAATTGCTTCAGGTGCCAGGAACCACTCTAATCCTGTTTAGCCATTGATCTTAATCAGACATAATAAAATTATAAAATAGGTTCTTCTTGTATCCTCATAAAACTTTACGTAGAGATAACGGAGTGCCTGGGTGCTCAGTTAAGCATCTGTCTCTTGATTTCAGCTTAGGTCATGATCTAATGGTTCATGACTTCAAGCCCATGTTGGGTTCTGTGCTGACAGTGCAGAGCCTGCTTGGGATTCTCTCTCCCACTCTCTCTGCCCCTCCCTGGATCATGCATGTCCTTTCTTAAAATAAATAAATAGACTTAAAAAAACCCTAAACTTAGAGATAATTTGGTCGTGACAAAAGAGACCGTCGGTCTTTGTTCATTCCCTAGATATTTGCCTTTTGATGCTGTATCTGGAGATGAAGAAACCTGGGTCCTCCCAGCTCTGGGATCTAGAGCAAGTCATTCACCTCTTGTGGCCTCAGATTTTTTCCTCCATAAAATGATGATGGAAAAATACCTTCCCCCCCTTTTTTTACATGAAGGGTAGTGATAAGGATTAAAATGAAAACAAGATGATCTCTATCAACTGCATCAGGTACTGAACAACCAACCATATGGGAGGCTTACTGTTCTCAGCATGCCCATCCCTCACCCCTCTCATTAGAACACTACATCTTCTATAAATGAAGTGACTAATAAATAAGGCTTTGGTTCCATATCACTAAATAGTCATGGTGAATATGTTCCCTCATTTTATAAGATAAAGGTACGTAGAGAGAATGAGGCTAGAGCAGGGACCCTTTGGACAGAGGTGGCAGGCTACCAACGCTTTGGGAAAAACTGGTCCGAGGGTGTGCACAGTGGGTGAAGGCCATGGTGGGAACACCCATTTCTCTTTCATCTTCTGAGCTGGAAGGATAGATGGTGGATAGATGGAAAACAACTGAATGAGAGCTGCCTAGGCTTGCTGGTGTCCTTTTCCTGAGCACCTTCCCATGGACAGCAGTTGTTTAAAAGAATGAAACAAGTTCCCAAAGAGTTTTGATTACTTTAGTTATATTTTCTCACTGCACCCAAAGGGTAAGACAAAGCCATCCTCTGTGTGTTGGAGCTATATGTAAACATTCTGCTCTATGTCACAGTGATAGCTTGGCTAGTTTGTAACTCTGTACTGCCTGCCCCCCACCCCACTCTCCTCCCACTCCAGCTTCATGGCTGCCTTCTGTTGTGGAAATATTTCCCCTGGGGAAGATATATTAGTGCTTCGATGTGGAAATAAAGGGTTTTCCCTATGATGTAAATATCCACTCGATTCCTTTCCTTTAGGAAATGCATATTTCCTCTTCAAGGGAATTACCTATTGGTAATGGAAAGTACTTTCTCATTGCTCTCTTGAACCTCATATTCAGGCTATTCCATTCATTCATTCATTCATTCATTCATTCATTCATTCAGGGCCTACGATGTGCCAGATGCTGTTCTAAGTGCTTGTAATAAAGTAATGAACAAAAGAGACATGGCCCCTTCTTTTATGGAGCTTATATGTGTGGTGAGAGGACATAGTCAACACAACAAACAAGTATGTGTACAAAACAGCTTCAGACAGTGAATTAAGTAGAAAAGGTGACATGATAGAGAATGACCAAGGAGGGGGATACCTAGGAAAGTTCTCTGAGGAAGTGCATCTGAACTGAGACCTGAAGACAAAGGGATCTGGGACAGAGCAGTCAGTGTTAGGGGAACATCAAGGGTGAGGATGGAAAAGGCCTGTGTTCAGTGTTGCCTCACTGACACTGAGAACAGCGGGGCGTCTAGATTCCCAGGTGTTTTCTGCCCCCTAAACCACATCACTGGTGGGTGCCTACAGGTTTAAGAAAATGGGCTATCTACTTCTCTGCTGATTTTCTCCCCTTTTTCCAGACTCTTTCTAACAAAGTAACACAGGTGGTATAGCTGGCTTCAAGTTACTGTTTTCCCTCAACTACCCCTATTTCTGGCTAAGCTCCCTAAACCTTTGCAGAGATCTCTGTCCACAATGCTTACTGAAGCCAAAATTGGTATATAATTATTCCTAACTCTTCTCCCACCTCATCCTCTACTAGAAATTGTGATCTTTAATCTTCAGACATAGTCCTCCATCTGGGAACTTATAATGGGATTTAAGAATGTCCATTTAAGAAAGGACACCTATGAACAGACCAGCCTCCTGGTTTGTATTGATGGGATTCATCAAGAAGAATGGGAGACAGCAAAATTCCCTTTAAAAGACAATGATGTAGGAGAAAGAGAGGTAGCCTTCAGATAGGAAAATTATTTACTAGACATTAAGAACTATCTTACTTGCAATGTAATATCCCATGAGACCATTTCTATACAAGTTGCCCAAGATGCCTAAAAGAAATTTCCTGGTGACATGGCCTCTCTCCATCCTTTTTCTGTTTATGGGCCCATCAGTCCAGGGACTATTTAAAATACACAGCAACTGGGGCGCCTGGGTGGCTCCGTCAGTTAAGCAGCCAGCTTCGGCTCAGATCATGATCTCATGGTTCATGGGTTTGAGCCCCACGTTGGGCTCTGTGCTGACAGCTAGCTCAGAGCCTGGAGCCTGTCTTCAGATTCTGTGTCTCCTTGTCTCTCTGATTCTCCCCTGTTCACACTGTCTCTCTCTGTCTCTCAAATATAAATAAAACATTTAAAAAAATGTAAAATACATAGCAATCACTTTTCCCCCACATTATTAAATCAAAAGGTATAAGGAACTGGGACACCTGGGTAGCTTAGTCCGTTGAGCATCCAACTCTTGATGTCAGCTCAGGTCATGATCTCACAGTCCGTACCCATCAAGCCCTATGTTGGGCTCTGTGCAGACAGCATTAAGCTTGCTTGGGATTCTCTGTCTCCCTCTTTCTTTCTTTCTCTCTCTCTCTCTCTCTCTCTCTCTCTCTCTCTCTCTCTCTCTCTCTTTCTCTCTCTCTCAAAATAAATAAATATTTAAAAAGGTGTAAGGAATCAAAGAAAATATTCTACAACTCATAGTAAACAAAGTGGCTGTTGTAAGCACACAAAATTTCTAGGTCAACTCAACTCCAGAGACTCATCTCATTGACAAGTAATGCCAGAGTTCTCTCTACCTCCTTGTTAAAATCTATCCCTAGACTAAATGTATTAAATAAGCAAACACCCCAACAAGGAAAACAAGTACTACAATGTAAAAATATTAAAAAAAGAAAACCCTCTCACATGCATAAATAAAAGATTGCACACAAAGAACTCACATCTTTTCAAGCTTTAATAGTAAATATTCTGCTACTATATATTAAATACTGCATGGTTTGCCCAAGCTAAGATGAAACCACATCATGAATCAATTAGCATTTTGCATTTTCTTTCATTATCTACTCAAAGTCATGCCTACTGCACCTCTAAACATTTCATTAAATCCAATTATACAGCAAACACTCCCAAAATAAACTTAGATTGTATTGCAGT
>NC_043709.1:47452606-47507064 GCF_006229205.1 Suricata suricatta | reverse complement strand
CTACAAAGCTGTCATCATCAAGACAGTATGGTATTGGCACAAAAACAGACACATAGACCAATGGAATAGAATAGAGAACCCAGAACTGGGCCCACAAATGTATGGCCAATTAATTTTTGACAAAGCAGGAAAGAGTATCCAATGGAAAAAAGACTGCCTCTTTAGCAGGTGGTGCTGGGAGAACTGGACAGCAACATGCGGAAGAATGAAACTAGACCACTTTCTTACACCATACACAAAAATTAACTCAAAATGGCTGAAGGACCTGAATGTGAGACAGGATGCTACTATTTTGAAGAGAAGCAGAAAAATCTCCCTGTGCTTCTGCCAGTCTCCTCTTCTAGGTGCTTCCATTGCCTCTCCTTTTTTTTCTGACTCTGCAGAGCCACAGGCCACGAATCATTACTGCTCATCTGGTTGACTCTCAGCCACCTTGGTAGTTTGAAGATATCATCTTTTCACCTTTTTTGCCTGGAAAGTTCCTGTTGTGCATCATTTTTGCCAAACCAAGCTTCCCTCCTCGGCTCCTCTGGCCACCCCACAACAAATGACCAATGATTTCCTGTTTATAGGAACACAGGACTACAGTCTCAGTGGGACAAGGATTTAAGGTTGTTTTCCCAGAAGTTATGATGCCTCATGCTCCTTCTGACATATCTAGGTTAAGGGCTTAGGAGAGGGCTTTGTGACTATGGGGAAAATTCTCTCTCTGAAGCTAACAAGTCTGTTTGGGAATAAAATCAGCTCCCGAGGCTTCATTAGACCTGAGCCATAACCAGATAATACAGCGTAGAACAATAATAAATCAACTATTAAAATGAGATTTGCATGCATTTCCAAGCTCAGGACCTGATATACTTGCTAGAATTTTAATAATATCAGATGTGACCTTCAGCACTCTTATTACACATTGACTGACGATACTAAATAGAAAAAATGCATTAGTAAAGTCTATTAGATAGTTCTGAGGAGAGAGTGAGATTTTTTTCAAGATGGGTAGTATTTCTATGCCAACTCCACAGCTCTTCTCTTGTTCTTTGTGATTCTTACCCAGCCCATGTCAAAGGCAATGAATGAGGAGTTTACACCATTGCTGGATTCTAGGGACCTTCTTCCTTTTACAGAATCATTATGTTGCTCAGTCCCCCGTGGGTCTCACTCACTGGCTTGAGATTAAATATTTATTAGGTTTTGGTGTTATTTCTTCCTGCACCCAGACTTTAGGGGCAAACTCCCTTTTTATCTCTGACTTAGCCCTCATCTGATAAGTGAGCACAATAGCACCGGTTGACAGAAATCTCAGATGAGGGCCTGAGTCATCCAAGATAAGGGCTCCAGTGGGGTAGAACTCTGGCCAGGGTGTCTCTTCTTCTGTGGAAGTGCTGGGTGTCCTCAAAGAACCTCTGGCCTCAAAAGTCTCCCATTGGTCTTCTTCAGAGGTCAGAACTGTTTATTTTATATATAGCTACTCCTAGGTTTTTTCTGTATTATCCTAATAATCTATGTTCTCTGTAGAACAGTAAAAAATAAAAGCCAAAAGTATAAAAATTAAAGAAATTCTTAATTCCAACCCTCTTAGATCATAATAAACATGCTTGTTTATATATATTCTTCTGGACTCTTCAGTATGGATACATGCATATGTACACACATTTTAAATGTCTACTATATACATGTTTATGTTTTCCTCTGTTAATTCCTTATTATGGACTCTTTAATATTATTACATGTTGTTCTATGTCATTTTAATGGGTGCATAATAATTCATTATATAGAGAGATTTAATGAGGCCACCATTGTGGGATAGAGTTTCCAATTTTGTACAAGTCTATAATAAACATTTCTCATAGTAAAATCTTTGCAGAGTCTCTAGATATTTATCTTTAGGAACATTTTTTTGCGTCAAGGCAACTTGGATGTTTTAGCACATTTTGGCTGGCTATAACAAATACCACAGCCTGGGTGGCTTATAAACAACAAATTTATTTCTCATAGTTCAAGATCAGAGTAATAGCATGGTTGAGTTCTGGTGACAACTATTTTTTTTTTTTTTTGGTGGGGTGAGGGTGCGGGGTTGCAGGCAACCAACTTCTCATTGTATGTTCACATGGTGGGAAGCAGAGGGCAGTAACTCTTGTGACTCTTATAAGGGCACTAATCCCATTCATGAGGGCTCTGTTTTCATAACCTAATCTAATTACTTCCCAAGACCCTCACCTCCTAATATCACCACATTGTGGGGTATGGTTTCAACATATGAATTTTGGGGGGCTCAAACATTCAGTCCATAACATTGATTAACCTATGACAAGAGAGATTCATAGTATCATGGATTCTCAAGAAGAAACTCAATGATCCTTTCTTTGCTGAAATGTGAAATTAATAATAATAATAATACAACCTAATTCAACTTTTCCCTCCTCCTTTATTTATTCCTGCCAATTTATTAATGTTTGAACAGCTCCAGGGTTAGGTACTCACTATGTTTACATAGCAGCTTGTAACCCACGAAGGATTTTACCTACACTATCTTACGTTAGCCCCAGAACAAACTATACAGTAGAATGGATATTTTTGTTATTTTTTTTTCAAATAAGAAGGCTGACCCCAGAGAGGATGAGCGACCTCTTTAATTTCTGCTGCTGGTACATGGTAGAATCTTGGTTTCTGAATTCAGATATTGGGATGGGGGGGTGTAGGTAGGGGTAGGAGTAGAGGTCTTTTTGCAAAGCTCCACTACCTGATAGTGTGTTACGTCACTCCCTTGGTCAAGAGAGACCAAGGGTAGATGGTCCTTCACTTGTGGCTAGACGGAGCACATCTGTCATCTCATTCATCAGTTAGTCCTCCCCGACTGTCTTAGAGGAGGTGAATTTTGAACTAGGGATGAGGGAGTATAAATAGAGGCCATGGGATTTAGATCAGGAAGAAATGGCCCTGGGGGCATAGCTTAGTGTGAGGCAGAGGTGTGCCTAGTGGGAGGAGGGAAATGATGATGAGGGTGAAGGGTGTCCTGAAATACACCTGGCCCTGACAGATTGTCACTGCTTGATTGGTACCATGGCGGTTTCTGATTTGGGGCTGGACACAGAGAACTGTGATCCACGTACTTTCATTTTACCACATTAGAGTATCAAAGGAGTGAACACACATAGAGAGATGAGTATGGAGAGAAGTCAATCTAGATGTATTGTTTTTTCCCTTTTAAAGTTTAGCTTGATTTCCTCTCATTTGAAACTGCTTCTCTGCTGTCACAGAGATAGCATTTGCCTGCTGGTTGCAGCCAGAAAGCTGTCACAGAAGCAGCATTCTTCAGGACACAGAGCGTTTGCTTTTATGAACACACTGCAGAGGGCAAAGACCCGCCAACCATCTGGGAAATGCAAACAGACCCCTGGGCTTGAAGGAAGAGAGGTGAGGGCGCCCTCTGGTGGAACTCTGCTCATCCTCTAATCTGCCTGGTAACAGGCTATATATTGTGGCTCTAAACCAATAGCTATTTTCTTTCCCTGAATTTGTGTTTGAGGGTATTCTTAGAATATTCTGAGTACAATTCCTAGCTGCTTGTAATATCCACCAAGAGTTGATAATATCAAGTCAGCGTGCAATTGAAAAGGTTGCATTTTTTTTTTTATGAGTCAGATCAAATGTGAATTGTCTCCCACACTGGTATATTGGTTAATTATTTTCAATTTTTTGTGTAAAGCCTCACAAAGTATGGTTTTACAATTAGATATTTTTTAAACCACGTCTCCCACCTGGGAAGGATTTAAGCAAAGCTCAGGCAGTTAGGGGCTATTTTTAGTGCTGATTAATTATTAGGCCAAGATAATTCCAAGTTTAGCAGCTTATTTGAAAAAGCCATGACGCTGGGCTCTCAGGGCAGCCTCTGGTCAAAGCCGACATCTCTATGAAAAAATGGTGCCTTCCCCCCTGCTAGGGAAAGTGCAGGGGCGAGAGGAGGGCACGTTCTGTGAAAACCCGTGTCAGCTTTGCCGGCCTGGAGCCAGTGAGTGGAAGAGAAACTGCTGATTCAGGGGCCTGCAGACATGGCTGATCTCACTGCAGTGAAACTAGGTCACTAATGACACATGGCGATAAGCCAAAGACCTCAGCCAGGATCGCTGACCCGTCCACTGGTGGCAAGGTCCATTTTGCTGGAACTCCAGAAAGAAAGCAATCTGCCTGAATTTGTTTAGGACATCCACAGGATTGCAAAACTCACACGCTCAGATTGAGATCTCACTCCCCCTTGCTTTATTTTCCTAAACATTCAAGTTGCTTATTTTGTTGTTTCAGTTTATCCTGTTTCTATTCCCATGTACCGAATGTTTGTTTGTTTGTACAGCCAAGCTGATATGGTTATTCTTTAAAAATATCTTTTTAATGAAATTTAAATAAAAAAAAATTCTGGGGTACCTGGGTAGCTCAGTCGATTAACCGTCCGATTTTGGCTCAGGTCATGATCTCGCAGTTTGTGAGTTTGAACCCTGTGTCGGGCACTGTGCTCACAGCTCGGAACCTGGAGCCTGCTTCGGATTCTGTGTTCCCCTCTCTCTGCCCCTCCCCCACTCTGTGTGTGTGTCTCAAAATAAACACAATTAAAAAAATTCTTCTCCACCCCCAAGTGACAGGGAGCAGAATGGAGATAAGAATGACATTACCCTCTCTGATTCCTTCTATGTGTTTTAATTTTTTTTATTGTTTATTGTTGAGAGAGAGACACAGAGAGTATGAGCGGGGAGGTGCAGAGACAGATGGAGACACAGAATGTGAAGCAGGCTCTAGGCTCTGAGCTGTCAGCACAGAGCCCGACATGGGGCTCAAACTCACAAGCTGTGAGATCATGACCTGAGCCAAAATCAGATGCTCAATGGACTGAGCCACCCAGGTGCCCCTGATTCCTTCTATGTGGACACTGAAATGGTCTGACCAGTCTAGTCCATACCACCACAATCTTCATGAAGCTATCCATCTCTGTGATTCTAGCAAGAAGGGTCTGGCGTTGCCATTACATGATAAAATAGCATTCTACTTCATTTTGGGAAGTGTCACTCTGGATTGGTGTTTTCTATTTCTGTCAATAGTTTCTGAGAAGGGGAGTTGTGGAGAGGAAGTCTGGAGAGGGGAACTGTGGAGAGGAAGTCTGGGAATGGCTAATGATTCAGAGCAGAGCTTAGACCAGAGAATCCCAAACAGAAATGAGCTTTATCATCTCCTGCATGTCCTTCTAACACCCGGATTGCTAGACCCCACCTCCTGAGCTCTGATTCAGTAGATCTGGAAGAAGGGCCCCAGGTCATGTAGAGGCTGCTTTTAGGCAAACAGACTTGAGTGATGGGATGTAGGAAGGAGCCCATAGCGAACCCCTGGCCAGATCCATGAGATGACCCACCCCAAAATACCCATAGACCCTAACTCACCAATGTGCTACTTATAACCAGGTACAGTTATTGAAAAAGAGAAAATCCCATGCATTACTATACCTCCCCACTTTCCCCCACCCACTTCTCTCTCCCTCACTGTCCTGCCCACTGCTCCCCTTATGCTGTACTCAGTAAACTTCTATGTCCTTTGTTCTGCCTTGAATGAATTCTTTCACCACTCGCCCCCAGCTTTTACCCAGTCACCCCACAATTGAGAGCCCCTGTTCAACAGGGAGAGATACCACAGGCTGTGAATTTCCAAGCAGTTCCCATATGACTGCATTATAAGAAGCACTAGCTTAGGCAGGTCAACTGTGGCCTCAACACTGCCTGTGCATCAGCAATTTCCATGTCCTGAGCTTCTTCCACTAGACTGTGTGCAGTCTAAGGGCAGAGACCATACCTCATTCATGATCAGATCTCCAGAATCCAGCATGGTGTCTGACACAGAGGAAGCACTCACTAAATTTTTATATTTATTTATTTATTTTTGAGAGAGAGGTAGAGAGAGCAAGGAGGGGAGGTACAGGGAGAGAGAGGGAGAGAGAAAATCCCAAGCAGTCTCTGCACCATAAGCACGAAGCCCGATGTGGGACTTGAACTCACAAACTGTGAGATCATGACCTGAGGTGAAACCAAGAGTTGGATGCTTAGCCAACTGAGCCACCTAGGCACCCAGAGAAAGTACTCATTAAGTGCTTGTTGAATGAATTAGTGATGGAATCTTATCAGCTGATCTTCAAACAGAAACAGATTTTCTAAAGGTCTGGGATGGCATTGGCTGTAAATCATTAAATTACTGAAATTTATGTTAAAAACACAATGGAAGAAGGAGAAATTAGGCAATATACTCTTTCCAGGCCTGCCCAGGTTACACAAAAAGATCTGGATTTGAGGAGGACACTGAGCAAAGATGGGCTCATCAGATTTGATAAGGTGTTTATCCATGATTTGTAGTAAAGGACAGAAACCTTATACGAGCATCAAACAGGTGACTTGGCAGCTCCCCTGTGGGGCTCCCCTCTGCCCATGTACTGGATAATATGGTTCTTAGAGAAGAGTTTTTAGTGTGTTTTGTGTCTCAGGGACTCTTGTCTATGCTGGAAACATATGTATAACCCCTGGAGATCAGCTCCTGGGACTATCTGAACCTGTGTTCATTCATTTAGATGGCAACAAAAGGGAAAATGGAGTTTGAGTTTGGTTTGGTCAGAACCCTCCATCCCCCATGACCTTAATCTTGCTGCCCCAATTTGTCCTCTCCTCATACCCTACCTCCCATTTTCCCCTCTATCAACACCACTGTGCTGGGAGTTTTCTAGAATAGACCATGTTGCCCTTCTCCTACCTCCCATGTAGCCCCAAGTCTGGGTAACTCCAATGTTTCATTTATAACTTCACTTAGCGTCCACCTCATACAGGAAGTCTCTTTTGGTGTATCTCCCCTGCATTCTCATAATACCCATGTGAACACCTCTATCACTCATCAATTATCTGTTGAGCTCCTGTTATGCACTAGATATCAAAGACACATAGGTGGACATGACGTGGCTCTTGTCCTTAAGTTGCTCATTGTTTAGTAAGAGTAAACCAATATGTAAACAAGTAACTTTAATAGAAAGCACAAAGTCCTAAGATATGAGTGCTATGGAAATATATAGAAAAGGCACCTAACCCTGACTTCAAGTATTTTTTTAAGTTTATTTATTTATTTAGAGAGTGTGTGTGCAAGTTGGGGAGGGACAGAAAGAGAGAGAAAGAATCCCAAGCAAGCTCCACACTGTCCCTGACACAGGGCTCAGTTCCATGAACCATGAGATTATGACCTGAGATGATATCAAGAGTTGGATGCTAACTGACTGAGCCACCAGGTGCCTCCTGACTTGAAGTGTTAAGGAAGGTTTTCCAGATGAAGTAACATCCTAGTTAAGATCTAAAGAGCTGAATAGAATTTAGCCAAATATATGGGAGTAGAATATACCAGGGAGAGGAAAATAATTTGCAAAGGTCATTTTCTGCTTATATGATTGGCTATAGACCATAGACTTTGGAGGCTGAGGCTATGTTTTGCTCATTAGTCCAGCCCTAACTCAGAGCACAGACTATGCTAAGAAAATGTTTTGTTGAATGAATGAATGAATGAATGAATGAATGAATGAGTAAATAAATGACGTAACTTCTGGTGAGAGGGCTGGTGAGGGTACTAATTAATCACAGAAAGTGATGACCCTTAGAAAGTAAACATTTGCTGGCTTAATGGTTCTCTATTCTAGTTTTTCTATGTTCCTTCCTGTGTGCTTATCAGTGAGTTAGCAGACATTATTAAAATTGCATGGGCTCTATGTGCAGGTGCATTTCATGTCCTGAGTATGATTATTGATATGGTTTCCATGTAGCAGCAAAATGCTTCAACCCAAATGTGCAATTTGAAAACAAATGTGCAATTTCTGTGGAGATTAATGCAAACAAGGTTAGAACTGATTGTGTATACTAACAGTGCTTGAATTCTAGAGAAATCAAAATTTGTTTTCAGACTGACTTAGGTCTCTTTATTTTATCATAACTGGAAAAATACTCAATTTTGTTGTTGTTGGCATTGTCAGTTACCTCTCAAGGTGTGTTCTGCCATTGATGGAACAGTGAAATGTGTCTACAGCCCCACACACCTGCTCACTTGCTGTCAGTGAGCTCTGAATTTCTGATTCACCTTGGAAAATGGAAAATGATTAACTCAAAGCAAAAAGGTGATTTACATTTTCTGAATGAATGATAGTGATTGAAATGCTAACTGCTAAGAAATTTATAGAGGAGTTCAGGAAAGCAGAGAGCACCCTTGTGTTCTCAGAAGTTATTTAAGTGACAGGAGTGCTTCTTTGAAGAGTGGGAAAGGCAAAAAAGGCAGAAAGGAATGGGGGAATTTGGATGACTTGGAGATTCCTTGTGCTACTTCTCCATGTTATGATTACATGGGCTGACACCTGGATACAAATAGATGCTCTCAGCAAGAGTTCATGGCTACCCATGCCTCATAGTTGCTCCTCACAACTGTGGGTACACATTAGAATTATTTGCAGGGGGGGCACCTGAGTGGCTCAGTCAGTTAAATGGCTGACTCTTGATTTTGGCTCAGGTCATAATCTCATCATTTGTGAATTCAAGCCCCACATTGGGCTCTGTACTGAGGCCTTGGACCCTGCTTGAGATTCTGGGCCTTCCTCTCATTCTGCTCCTCCCCTGTGTATGCTGTCCTTCTCAAAATAAATATATTTTTTTAAAAATAAGGTATTTAAAAAATCATTTTAATGCTAGGGCTTTATGCTAAGAGTTTGATTTAATTGGTGTGGGATAGGACCCTGGCACTAGTATTTTTTTTCTTTAAATTCCCAGGCAATAATATTAAAAAACGAGGGGTGAGATTAACTGGTTGTAGTAGATTGGGAGTGCCTCAGACCAGCCAGGGTGTGGCTCTTTGATTGCGTCATTCCCCTCCATGATCTCTCTGCAGGCACACTGCTTGGAAGGGAGAAAAAGCGAAGAGGAATAATTAAGTGTTTAATATGACCCTTAAAAAAAATTTTTTTTAATGTTTTATTTATTTTCTAGAGAGAGAGAGAGAGAACATGAGCAGGGGAGGATCAGAGAGAGAGGGAGACACAGAACCTGAAGACAGGCTCCAGGCTCTGAGCTGTCAGCACAGAGCCTGATCCGGGGCTGGAACCCAGGAACCATGAGATCATGACCTGAGCTGAAGCCTGATGCTCAACCAACTGAGCCACCCAGGCGCCCCTAATATGATCTTTTTAAAGTTCCAGGCTGGAGAAGCTTTAGGAAACACAGATTACATACAGTTTGGCTGGTATTATTACCCTTGGAATCAAAGAAGAATATGGAAAATGAAGAGTTAGCTAAACTTTAGATTTTAGTTAGCTAAATTTTTAAGTTTATTTTTGAGAGAGAGTGAACCCAGGTAGGGGAAGGGCAGAGAAAAGAGAGAGACACAGAATCTGAAGCAGGTTCCAGGCACCGAGCTGTCTCGTGGCTCAGAACCCACGACCCACGAGATCATGACATGAGTCGAAGCCGGATGCTTAACCAACTGAGGCACCCAGGTGCCCCTATCTTTTTAGGTGGGACAATGGGTTTCTGGCAAGATGCTTCCAGGAGGTCTTGATAGGTATTAAGCAAGAATCTCACTGGTCAGATAAAGGGATCGCTAAAGTGAAATTTGATGAGAATGAAGTACTAGCAGGATGGGAGGCAGAGCTAGATATCAGGAAATAAATGGCTAGAACTTTATCTGAAAAACAAACTGGAGACCTCGCAGTGACTCCCAGGGGAAAACAAGGAAGAGTTCTGGGATACTAGTCATAGTAACATATTATTTTAAGTACCATCAAAACTGTTAGGGTGGGACTTATAAGGGGGACACTCCACCGGAGTTCTGCCCACTAAAGATTTCCACAGGTGTAAAGCTTTCCAACATTCATGTATTCCTTTCAAAGCTCTGTAAGTCTTTCAGAACCATACTACAGTACTCTTGGGAAAGTGTCTTCATAAAGGACATTCAAGTACCCATTTTAATAACATACTATTAGATAGTTGGAATTTGTGCTAATCTCAATGTCAAATTCAAATTTACTTAGAGAAAACTTTGGTCAATCCAACAGGGCTGGGTCTGATCCTCTGTCACACAGGGCCTGAGAGGCACAGGTTGAGGTCACATTGCCATGTTATACACACTCATAGTACCAGATGCCTTCCATTCAAAGCATTTATCACAAATGGTCATTTTCCATAGATTTTTTTTTTTTTTACACTGTCTCCTACACAGATGCCTAGCTTCGTGAGAGCAGGCACCGGGCATGTTATTGCTCAATGTGCTCACCTAGCACAGTACCTGGCACAGAGCTGACACTCAATAAATGTGTCTAATTAATAAGGGGAAAGAGTGAGCCTTACTGATTTTAACTGTGTCACCTCAATACCAATCTTTGTACTTCCTGAGTCACCGATGGCTTATATATGAGGCTGGGGGGGGGATATTGAGAGGGAGTTAAGAGAATAATTATTCAATTTTTCTTTCTCCCCATCCTGTCATTTCTCTATTTGTGTATGCTCTTCCATCAGCACTGCCTCCACCCTGCTCTTTATATTATATTAATTTTATAACTATTGTTCTAAATTCTTGGTCAGTAATGTTGCTTATATCTGTTTTGAGCAATTCTTTAGCTGTCATTTCTTCCTGTTTGTTTCCATATTTAAGAGTCCCTTATGTTTCATCCCCCTCCCTGTTTTTATATTATTTTCTCTCTCCCTCATCAAGATAAAAAGCTTCTACATGGTAAAGAAAACAATCAACAAAACAAATAGGCAATGGAGGGAATGGGAAAAGATAGTTGCAAATGACATATTGGATAAAAGGTTAGTATCCAAAATCTATAAGGAACTCACCAAACATCACACCCAAAAAACAAATAATCCAGTGAGACATGAACAGACACTTCTCCAACAAGGACATCCAGATGGCCAACAGACACATGAAATGATGCTCAGCATCACTCATTATCAGGTAAATACCAATCAAAACCACTCTGAGATACCACCTCACGCCAGTCAGAGTGGCTAAAATGAACAAATCAAGAGACTGTAGATGCTGGTGAGGATGTGGTGAAACAGGGACCGTCCTACACTGTTGGTGGGAATGTAAACTGGTACAGCCACTTTGGACAATAGTGTTGTGGTTCCTCAAAACATTAACAATAGAACTCCCCCATGACCCAGCAATAGCACTGCTAGGAATTTACCTAAGGGATACAGGAGTGCTGATACATAGGGGCACATGTACCCCAATGTTCATACTAGCACTTTCAACAATAGCCAAAATGTTCATCAACTGATGAATGGATCAAGAAGATGTGGTTTATCTATACAATGGAATACTACATGGCAATGAGAAAGAATGAAATCTGGCCATTTGTAGCAATGTGGATGGACCTCGAGGATGTTATGCTAAGTGCAATGTCAGGCAGGGAAAGACAGATACCATATGTTTTCACTTATAAGTGGAACAGGAGCAATGTAACAGCAGACTATGCAAAAGGGAAAGGGGAAAATATAGTTGGGGAGAGAGAGGGAGGAAAACCATGAGAGACTCTTGAGTACTGAGAACTGAGGGCTGATGAGGGAGGGGGAGAGTGGAAGGGGGGTGATGGGCATGGAGGAGGGCACTTGTGGGGCTGAGCACTGGGTGTTATATGGAAACCAAATTGAAAATAAACTATAAAAGAAAATAAAAAAATTAAAACCTGTCTGGGAAGCAGTGTTGGGCATTCTCAACCTATGATTTTGGGTTCGGGTCTCTTTCGGTATCTCTTTAGAAAGCAATAGTCTATCCAAATGGAAATTTTATATGCATTTTTATTCTTCACAATGCACATGCTATGAGGCTCAGAGATAGTAGCTACCATCTCTTATTCTCAGAAAGTGCAATTCACATGGACTTTCCCTAAATGGTCAGGAGTTTTGCAAGTCTACTCAAGATTGCTCTCAGCCTATGAATGCTGAACACTGCACTTGCAGAAGGTCAATCTACCTGATCTTGGCTTGAAACAAGCCCCATCTGCATTTGTTTCCCTCGGTAAAATAAACTGAAACTTTCCATCCTCTGAGGGATCGGTTTGGGATACTCTCATGAGAGGAAGTGGGACAAGCTAGTGCTTGAATGTTTGTGTAGCTTTCTGCACATGGTGTATACTTGAGGATATCCATACTAACTGCCCAAATATGCCGCCTATATGTCTGGACGTGTACAGTAAGCATGCTAGAGCTGGCCCTCTGCATCCATCTACCTCTTGCAAACATCCTACATTTGCCGTGTTCTTCTCTGACTCCCACTACACACTCCCACTTCTTCCCTGTCTCTCACATATAGGGCTGGGAGGCTTCCACACTGTGGCCACAGAATCTGAAGCCAGGATGATGGTGTACACGTAGGTTCTTCAGCGTCATTAAAGACTCCCTAACTAGCAACACTGAGATCTAAATCTCTCCTCTCTTGGCAGCCTCTTCTGCTGGGCCTTTCCAGATCCTGGAGAATGAGGGCTGGAGGTTTTCTCTAGCAGGAGCCTGCTCCTGGAAGGCTGGAAACGATGCAAATCCTTGGCCAATTCATTGTTTCCCTACCTCCTCCAAGCGGTGCATAACTGTGCACTACTCAAGGGTTCTCTTACAGCTATAGATTTTTGTCTGTTCCCTTTCTTTCCACAGCAATGGAATACTATGGGATGATCTTTTTCTTCCTTCAGGTCCTGCCTTCCTCCCATGCCTACACTCCAATGTTAGGAGTGGGATCCTTGAGGCTTTGCTTGAGCCACTATGCTGCATGCTGGAAAGCATGTAGGTCTGGTGGGGTGAGCCATTAGCATCCTAGTGGGGCCTTGTAGTTTCTATGTGTTCTGCTCTTCCTTTTCCTGTTTATTTTTGTTAATTGAAAGAAATATGGGGCTATCTCTGGCCTCTCAGCTTTCTCTTTAGACATTACTCTTTACTGCTGCAGCTTTCTCTTTAGACATTACTCAAGATAAAGACCTACCTTATATGTATTATTTCTCTCTGCTATTTTTCTATTGTCTCCTAAGACAAAGCTTCCACATTCAACTTATAAGCAGAAGGTATTCTCCTTCAATATCTGCCTAGAAAAATTACCTGCACAAGCTGTGGCTGTGGTCCCGAAGGCTGGCTCAAAAGTCTACACCATTCTGCCCCTGACAGGAGGCAGTGTTTGCCTCGAGGCCATAAGTGACCCGAGACAGCAGGCATTCAAGGCTTATCTACCAGCGTTCTCTTCCCTGACCCATCAGGCTCCTGCCATTTTTCATTCTTGCAGCATCTTAGCAGTGTGTTCCTGACACAGTTGGAAGGTGCCCCCCCACCCCTCCACCCCACCCTGTTCCACTCCTGCAGTGCTGGGAGCAGAACTTCTGGGAATACTTTGAATTTGGAGTAAGTAACAGGTATCTGTATCTCTACAGATGAGTGGCCTCTATCTCTAATTGATGATTTTCCACAAATTTTACATATGCAAGGGTCAACATATAAATATACAGCTTGATAAATCTTCAAAAGATGAATATTGCTGTTTAACTAGCATGCTGATCAAAAAGCATAATGCCATCAGGAGCCCAGAGCACCACTTGTGTTCCTTTCTAGTCTCTCCAGACTTACTAGCATAACAGGTCAGTTTCGCCTGTTGATAAGCTTCCACAGATAGAAACATACACTATACGCTCTTTTGTGTCTTTCTGTTGGGTATTGTGTTTGTGCGATTCACCCATATGATGCATGAGGTTATAGATCATACATTTCATGTACTGTGCAGTATTCTACTATGTGAACACAGCACATTTTCAAAAATCTATTTTACTATTTTACACCATTTTGCTCTGGATTTCAGCCATTACAAACAGTACTGCTGTAAACGCTGTGTTATCTGTCTTTTGCATGAACCTATGTAGACCCTTCAGCTGTGTGCCAACAGTTTTTCAACATGTATGAGAATTCTTTCCTCTCCATCCTTGCCACATTTGACATTTTCTGTATTTTCATTTTAGCCATCGTGGTGGGGGTATGGTGGTATCTCACTGTGGTTTTAGCTTACATTTCACCTTCTTGGCTTTGTGGAAGCCTCAGGTAAGAAGTTCAGGTGTCTAATGAAAGAAGTCACCATAGGCATGTGCCCGCTCTAACTTTCAAGGGATGCAGTCTTTTATCCCCCCTTTACAAATAACTTGTTTGCAGAGGCTAACTTGAAAATCCAGAGTCCTTCAGGTAGCTACATTCTGAGGAAACATGTTATTGGTTATAGACCTAGACACGTTCCTAAGTATTGTGCAAGTGACACTCTCTGACTGGCACACTCATTTGTTCACTTATCCACCATCAATTGTGGAGCCCTATATAGGTCAGGCACTGTTCGAGGTGTTGAAAGAAATCAGGGAACAAAACACAGCAAAATCTCTTAGGAAGTTCACGTTCTTGGGTGGAGAGACAGACAATAAAATAAAATAGTGTGTGGAGCAGTGACCAGGGCTATCGAGAAAAGTAAATCAGTAAAGGGGTAAGAAGTGTTAGCACAAGTTTAAATAGGATGGTCAGGGATGGCCTTACCAAGTTGACATTTGAGCAAAGTGCTCACGCTGACTTGGAAACAAGCAAGGTGGGTATTGGGGGAAGAACCTCCCAGGGGGATCAGCACATTCAAATGCCCCGAGGCTGTGTGTTTGAGGAACAGCAAAGAAGCTGTTGGGAACAGGGTGAACAAGAGATAATGGGGTACAGAGAAAAGAAGGCTGTGTTGGGCCTAATGGATGATTCTGAGGACTTTGCTTTTCCCTCCAGCTGTGACTGAAATGTCCACAAAGCTGTTCTGGCCTCACCTCCATCAAGTCTCCCAATATCATTTCTTCCTCTCAACTGTGGCCAATTGATTCCCCTCTCACAGCCTGGGATGCATCAGGTTAGTATTTCTTCCCTTTCACATCTTTCCTGTAATTTAGAGGTTATGTGGTTGAGGCACCAAGAAGGAGAAGGACCAGATGGAATTTGAAGAAATTTATGTTTCTGTGATAGAATAAACACAAGAGTTCACACATCCCTGAGGGAATCCACAGGCTATAATCCCAATTAGGCCTTAGCAGAATATAAGTATTGGCAGGCACAGTAACAGTTAAAATCAAAGGCCTGTGGGATCTGTATTTCCCGTTTGCATTGTAGAAAACCAAATCCCAGTTTCAAGGTCCCTCACACCCTGACCAAGTGTCTCCTGGGGCAACTCTAAGAGGAACTCCAACATGTGCCTTGATTCAGGCAAACATAGCTGTGACTTTTCTGAAAGAAAATAGGAAAATAAGGGTCTTGGCATGAGAACAGACTGAGCAGGAGAGAAAAATCTAGAAAAAGAAAATAATACTAAATGATAAAGAGAAAGGTTATCAATATATGGTGTTGGACCACTTAACCACTGGGGGAAAAGTAAACTTTTTGCTTTATAGCTAATACCAGTATTAATTTCCGTAAAAATACTAACTTCCAAAAAATACTATGAGTAGTTGGGTTTTTTTAAACAACATATGTAAGGGGGGAAGACTTTCTACATTATCCAAAAAAGAAACCATCATCTTTATCTGACACTATGTCAAACACAATTCTAGTGCCTTATCTGGATTAAGTAATTTAATCCTCACAACAATTTATATGTACTTCTCCCATTTTCTAGATGATAAGGTTGAGGCATGGAGAGGTTAAGTAATTTTCCCAAGGTCCCCACAAGTAATGGTGTCAGGATTCAAAGCAAATAAATATGACTTCAGGGTCTGTATTCTAAATTACTTAACTACAAAGGAAAATACTGAGAGATTTCAATACGTGAATTAAACAGGGTGTGGAAAAATATACAGTAAAAGACAAATGGTAATGGGGAAAATCATGCCACATATGTAACACATAAAGCATTAATATCCTTTATAGAACATTTTCTCAAATGTTATTGCCCAGAACACTCATGTCCTGAATGATGCCAGAGGGTGTTCTATGGATAAAAAGAAAAAAAAAAAAAGAAAAAGAAAAAGAAAAGGTTTGATGGTCAATTAAGCTTAGGAAATGATGTGTTAAATCTGACTGTGGAAGTCTTTTCCTCCCCTCAACACACCTATTAATATCTCCAAGTGCAATAAATTCCCTGAAATACAGTCTAGAAAATGTCATCTTTGTGTGTAATGAGTTTCTACAATCAGGGAGGAAAATATGAATATCCCAAAAGAAAAATGAGCACAAGACAGTAGACAATGCAAAAAAGAAAAAAAAAACCACAAATAGTTTTGTTAAGAATAAAAAAACAACCCAGGAACCCACAAACTTCTCAGGGATGACAGTGTAAGAGGACCCAAAGCTCACCTTGTCCCATGGTTACACCTATACAACACCTCCATCAGTGTCAATAACCCAGAAAACAACCCAAACATTGGCAGAACAAACTCTCCATAGCAAAGTGTAGAGAAGAGGCCACATCAAAGAATGTAGGAAGATTGGAGATACAGTTGGGAGCTAAAGGGACCCATGGGACTGTCTGCTGGAGGGAGGGACGCCACAGGCCAGAGAAGGGAGGGGAGCATACCCCACCCCGGGCACCCCAGGCATGGGGAAACTGCACGGGGAAGATGAACTACAAACATTTGGTTTTGAAAACCAGAGAGGCTTAACTTCTTGAGTTCTTATAATCAGTGGGGCTTACCACCTGGAACTTTAAAAATCAGCAGGCTTATGTCTGGGAGACCAGGGATGGTGAGAGGAAACTAAGTCCCCACCCTTAAAGAGACAGCAAAACAAACAGCCCCACAGAGATACAGCTTAGAAGAAGAAGTCTGAAAAATATGTGGGGTATACAGGAGGGAGACTTACTAATCTGAGAGCTTGTGCTAGATAGGCAAGGATCCTTGGGAGGCCTAAGAACAAAGAGGCTGGCAAGAGCCATTTCTCTCCCTTACACCCAAGCCTAGATATGCAGACACCAGTGGGAATGAGCTTAGCTCAAAAACCCTCCACCTAGTCTGCTAACGGGTGCTCTGCCGCTGTGTTCTCCTGCAGACCAGCCCTCTCCATCCTGGCCTCAGCAGGAGTCTTCCTGGGTGGCTGCAGAACCCCTTCCAGAGCAGACCAGCATGAAACTTGCTGGCATCACACACTCTGACCCTGCCTTTTCCTGTGGGCCTGTCATTGGCAGGAGTCCATCCAAAGTGGTGTCACAAGCCCAGCAGGGTGCAAGGGCCAGCACCACCTCAAAAGAGAGAGAGGAAGATAACCACACACACACCAGTTCAACTGTAGCTCCAGCAGTGGGCTGGGGAAGACATCTGGTCTGATGGCAGGCCATGCCCACCAATAAAAGATTCTCAGGGAAAGCACCTAGCTCTGGTAAATGCCTAGTCTGACTCAACTCAAGCCCAAGGTGGCTCCACAGTGGCCTACTAACAACATAGGGACCAAGTTCTACCCACAATGGGCCAAGAGAGCCATTGTAGATGACTGGACTGAAGGAAAACATGGCTCAACCATGCTAGTAGGGTGCACACAATACATACAGGAGATACTCCTGAAGTGTCAGATTCTGGTGAACAGGGGACACTGTACTGCACGGAACTACAGAAACCTCTTTTTCATAAGGTCACGACTTTCAAAAGTAAGAGACAGAAACAGACATAGAGGGTAAGACAAAATGAGGAGACCGAGAAATAAGTCCCAAATGAAAGAACAGGACAAAATCGTAAGAGCTAAATGAAACGGAGATAATTAATATGCCTGATAGAGAATTTAAAATAATGATCATAAAGACACTCAATGGACTGAGAAAGGAGTGGAGAGCCTTAGGGAGACCTCAACAAGGAGATGGAAAACATAAAATAGAACCAATCAGAGAGAAGAATTCAATAATTGAGATATAGACCAGAAAAAGCAGAATGGCTCAGTGACTGGGTGGAAAGCAATCGAGCTGAACAGGTGAGAGGGGGAAAAAAATAAATGAAAATTGACTTAAGGAACTCAGCAACACCATGAAGTGTACTTATAGGGATCCCAGAGGGAAAAGAGAGAGAAAGGGGGCAGAAAATTTATTTGAAGGAATAGTGGTTGAAATCTTCTAAATCTGGGGAAGGAAATAGGAATCCAGACCAGGAAGCACAGAGAGCCTCCAGTAAAATAAATTTCAGGTGGTCCACACCAAGACACATAATAATTAAGTGACAAAAAGTAGTGATAAAGAGAGAATTTTTAAAGCAGCAAAAGAAAAAACAAGGGGAATTCTACAAGGCCATCATCTGATTTTTCAGTAGTAACTTTGCAGATCAGAAGGGACTGGCATGATAGATTCACAGTGCCAAAGAAAAAAATCTGCAACCAAGAATACTCTATCCATCAGGGCTATCGTTCAGAATAAAAGGAGAAACAGTTTCCCAGGCAAACAAAAGTTAAAGGAATTCAGGACCACTAAATCAGTCCTATGAGAACTGTTAAAGGGAACTCTTTGAGTGGAAAGGGAAGACCATAAGCAAAAGTAAGGAAAGTAGGAAGCACAAAAGCAATAAAATTAAGTTTATTTATCAAAATTAGCCAAGGGATTTACAAAATAAAAGAATGTAAAATATGGCACCATATGCCTTAAAAAGTAGGAAGGAGAGGAGTAAAGAACGGGTTCAAACTTAAGTGACCATCAACTTAATATAGACTGCTCTATGCAGAAGATTTTATTATTAAAAAATTTTTAATGTGTTTTATTTATTTTTGAGAGACAGAGAGAGGCAGCGCAAGCAGGGGAGGGGCAGAGAGAGAGGAAGACACAGAATCCGAAGCAGGCTCCAGGCTCTGAGCTAGCTGTCGGCACAGAGCCCGATGCGTGGCTCGAACCCACAAACCGTGAGATGATGACCTGAGCCGAAGCCAGACGCTTAACCGGCTGAGCCACCCAGGCGCCCCTATGCAAAAGATTTTATATATAAATGTAATAGTAACCATAAATAAAAAAACTGGTAATGGATATGCAAAAAAAAATAATGAGAAATAAATCCAAGTATATCACTAAAGAAAGCCAACAAACCATAAGAGAAGAGAGCAAGAGAAGAAATAAACAGAGAAGAACTAAAAAAACAACCATACAAGTAACAAACTGGCAATAAGTATATACTTATCTATAATTATTTTGAATGTAAATGGACTAAATGCTTCAATCAAAAGACATAGGGTGACAGGATGAATAAAAAAGCAAGACCCATTTATATGCTGCCTACAAGAGGCTCATTACAGACCTAAAGACACCTGCAGATTGAAAGTGAACAGACAGAAAAGCATTTACCATGCAAATGGAAGTGAAAAAGCCAGAGTAGCAATAGTTATATCAGACAAAATAGACTTTAAAACAGACTGTAACAAGAGTTAAAGAAAGATACTACATAATAATAAATGGAACAATCCAATAGCAAGATATAAATGATGGTTAATATTTACGCACCTAACATGAAAGCACCCAAATAAATAACACACAAGCAGAATATGATTGATAGTAATAAAGTAAATATGAGTAGGGGACTTTAACACTCCACTTACATCAACAGATAAATGATTCAAACAGAAAATCAACAAGGACACAGTGGCTTAGATTTAGAGGGAACAACATACCTCAACATAACAAAGGCCATATATAAAAAAACCCACAGCCAACATACTTAATGGCAAAAACCTGAGAGCTTTCCCAAGATCAGGAAGAAGATAAGGATGTCTACTCTCACCACTTTTATTTAATATAGTACTGGAAGTCCTAATCACAATACTCAGACAAGAAAAAGAAAAAAAAGCATTCACATTGGTAAGGAAGAAGTAAAGCCTTACTATTTGCAGATCATATGATACTATACATAGAAAACCCTAAAGATTCCACCAAATAAAACCTACCAAAACTGACAAATGAATTCAATAAAGTCACAAGATATATAGAATATATAGAAATCAACCAATTTATATATATTAATGATGAAATGGCAGAAAGAAAATTTAAGAAAACAGTCCCCTTTACAATGGCCCCAAAAATAATATTTAGGAATAAACTTAAACAACAAAGGGAAAGACCTGTACTCTTAGAACTATAAAAACATTGATGAAAGAAACTGAAGATGACAGAAACAAATGGAAAGATAGTCCATACTCATGAACTGGGAAAACAAATATTGTTAAAATGTCCACACAACCCAAAGCAATGTACAGACTTAATGCAACCCTTATCAAAACACCAACAGCAGTTTTCACAGAGTTAGAACAAATAACCCTAAAATCTGTGTGGAACCACAAAAGACCCCAAATAGCCTAAGCAATCTTGGAAGAAAGGAACAAAACTGGTGGTATCACAATCCCAGATTTCAAGATACACTACAAAACTGTAGTAATCAAAACATTATGATACTAGCTAAAAATAGACAGATCAATTGAACAGAATAGAGAATCTGGAAATAAACCCATGATTGTATGGTCAATTAATCTTTGGTAAAGGGGTCATAAATGAGAAATGGGAAAAAGGTAGTCTCTTTCACAAATGGCGTTGGGGAAACTGAACAGCTACATGCAAAAGAATGAAACTGGACCGCTTATAGCATATATAAAAATAAACTTGAAATGGATTAAGGACCTAATGGTGAGACCGAAAAAACCTGATAAAAATCCTAGAAGATTTTTTACTCCAAAGGGGTTAACCTCTTTGATACTGGTTATAGCAACATTTGCCTACATGTGTCTCCTGAGGCAATGCAAACAAAAGCAAAAATAAACTATTGGGACTACATCAAGATAAAAGGCTTCTGTACCGAAAAGGAACTAATCCACAAAACTGAAAGGCAACCTGCTGAATGGGAGAAGATAACTGTAAATGACATATCAGATAAAGGGATAGTATCAAAAAATATATAAAGAATTTATACAACACACACACACGTGTCCAATTTAAAAATGGGCAGAAGATGTGAACAGACATTTCTCCAAAGAAGACACATAGATGGCCAACAGACACATGTAAAGGATGCACTAATCAGGGAGACGCAGATTGAAACCACAATGAGAGGTATCACCTCACACCTGTCAGAGTGGCTAAAATCAACTGCACAAGAAACAACAGATATCAGTGAGGATATATAGAAAGAGAAGCCCTTTTGCATGGTTGGTAGGAAGGCAAACTGGTGCAGCCACTGTGAAAAATCTCATTAAGGTTCCTCTCAAAATTAAAAATAGAATGACCATATGACCTAGTAATTCCACTACTTTTTTCCCCAAAGAATATGAAAACACTAATTCAAGAAGATATATGCACTCTCATGTTTATTGCAGCATTGTTTACAATAGCCAAATTATGGAAGCAACCCAAGTGTCCATCCATAGAGCTAATAAATAAGATGTGATATATTATATTACATAGAGCTAATAAATAAGATGTGATATATTATATATGTATATAATATTACTCAGCCATAAAAATGAAATCTTGCCATTTGCATCAACATGGGTGGATCTAGAGGGTATAATACCAAGTGAAATAAGTCAGAGAAAGACAAATAACACATGATTTCACTCATGTGGAATTTAAGAAACAAAACAAACAAAAAAGAGACAAATCAAAAAACACTCTTAACTATAGAAAAGAAACTGATGGTCACCAGAGGGGAGACAGGTGGGGGAATGGGTGAAATAGGTGGATGGGATTAAAAGTAGAGTTAGCATGATGAGCTCTGAGTAATGTACATAAGTGTTAAATCACTATATTGTACTCTTGCAACTACTCTAACATTGTAAATTAATTATAGAATTAAAAAAATCTTTAAAAAGAATAAAAAATATGGAGGTATCATTTTTTTATCTCTCAAATGAGCAAAAATTTGAAAAAGACCTATTATACTTAGTATTTGTGAGAGTTTTATTTCAAAAAGCATTCTAGGGTTGTCTGGGTGGCTCAGTTGGTTGAGCGTCTGACTTCAGCTCAGGTCATAATATCACAGCTCGTGAGTTCGAGCCTCATGTTGGGCTCTGTGCTGAGAGCTCAGAGCCTGGAGCCTGCTTTGGATTCTGTGTCTCCCTCTCTCTCTCTCTGTGCTTTCCCCACTTGCTCTGTTTGTCTCTCTCTCAAAAATAAATAAATAAATAAATATGCACTCTAAAGAAATTAGGTTGAAAATGAGGCCAAGTTTTCTGGGGAGAGATGCAATTTGCCATATGTATCAGAAGCCTTGAAAAAAAAAGTGTGTGATCTGATCTAGTAAAGTTTGTTTATAGGAATTATCACAAGGAATAATTATCACAAGGAATCATTAGACTTGTGAGCAAGGAATGCATGCACCAGTTCACTGTAGCAGTATGTATAGTAGCAAAAATATCCATTGTTATAGGTAAGTTAAAGCATGTTTATATTTTGCAGTACTCTGCCCCTCTTATAAACAGTGACATTTATCTATTCTATTTTCATCTAACATTCAAAATGTAAAAAAAATCAAATTATTAAGTAACTTGTAATTTGTGAAAAACAAGGACTAAAATCATATGCATTAAAATGTTAATAATGATTAGTTTTCTCCAGTGGTGGGATTTGGGATGATTTATTTTTCCTTTATCCCTTCCTGCATTGTTTATTTTTTACATTGATTACTTGTTACATTGAAAATAAAGGTTATTACTATTTTGAAACATGAAATTTTATTATTCTGAAATAGTGAGTCACAGATTAGGAAAATAAGAGGATTTCATTCTCCAACAAATATGAAGTTCTTTATTATGCTAGTAAACTCGGCCTCATTCTAGAAACTAAACTCAAAGTGAGGGTGCGAAGGATTCATGAGGAAGAAAAAGCAGCTTATGAAAAAAATCTGGAATCTGATGAAATAATAGATCTTTATAAAAGGGATTTGGAGAAAAAGAGGAATTAACCTTTGCTAATTGCTGCTCTGAATCACAGACTTGTCAGAGGAAAACCCCAGGCGGCTGAACGGTCCTTCTCGCATCAGGTGGAGAGACAAGTGGACCCGCAGAGCCACCCTCCAGCAATTTCTGAAGAGAATGGCGAATCCTTGCTCCTGAATGTGTGCAACAGGATCTGGGCCAACTCTTTCCCTTTTTTGATTCACCAAAAATGAACTCCTTATGTGAAATCTGGATCAGTTCCAACACACCCAGGGATCAAGGTTGTCAGCCAGCTGTTGGCAGCTCACACTAATTTTCTTTTCTCTTAAATGGTGCAGAAATATGTTGCTTTACGTACACAGAAAAACGAATCAAAAGACCTAATTGGCAAATAACCCCAAACCTCCTAAAATTAGCCTTAAGACCTGATCAGTCTTACCCACTCTTTCTGCTGCACTAACCTGTGTTGAGAGGGGAGAGGGTCACATGGAGAACTGTCCTCTTTACTTATGACATGGAAGTTGTTATCATTCCCAAAAAACTCCCCTGGGAAGGACAGTGCGTGAACACCAAGGAGGAGCCCGTCTCCTTCGCCACTCTCTTGCCATTGGCCGAACTCTCCAAGAGCTTACTGCCTCCCAGGACTGCTGAAGCAGGTGTCGAGGGAGAGGTGACAGGACCCATTTGCTGTAAGGGACAAGCTAGTAGAACCTCCATGCCCTGAAGAGGAGGTTAAGATCCATGGCCACTTTGACTAGCTCCTTAAAGAATAATTTTTGATTCTTATGCCTTCATTTGAGGGACCAATGAGACCCTTCCTTGTACAAATTTGTATCAAATTAACATATTAGCCCACTTAGAAGCTGAGTCTTAAACTACCTGGTAGGCCAAATTTTAGTTTACTCAGGGGGGAAACTTTCAAGTTCTAACGAAAAATATACCTTCTTACATTTGTTTAAAATAGAATCTATCTTAAAAACATATTTTAGGAAGTAGAGTATTTGGGGAAAGTAGTGTCTTTATTCTCATTAGGAGGTAGCATTGTCCAGTGGTTAAAGTCAGAAGCACTGGCGTCTTTGTTCCTTCATCTGTAAAATAGTATCTACGCCGCTGGGTTGTCATAAAAATGAAATAAAATAATGTTTTGGAAGCACACGCTGCTGGCTTGGCACAGACCAATTAATGGCGGCCAGCAGTGAATACCACCACCGTTACTGGGTCACAATCCACCTTAGCAAACACCTCCACAGAATCCTTTGGGATTTAGAAAGCCTGGCATCGGAAACTTGTGTGTGTGTGTGTGTGTGTGTGTGTGTGTGTGTGTGTGTGTGTGTTAACTGTTTAAAAATACTCTGTCCATCCAGACCCACCACCGTTTGCTGTGTTATGGGGTAAGTTCCTCCACCCTAGCCCCTCATCCACTGGCATACTAGGCTGGGTCTTTCCCCAACACAAACGCCTGCAAGGGGTCAATGAGTCCAGCTTTGCAAGTGCTGTTGGACTGTGGACAGAGGGCCGGCCACATGGGGGGCAGTTCGGGAGGGCTTAGCAGCTGTTCGGGTCAGGGGAGGATCACGTGGGATGAGGGGGACATGTCCTGGGAGGGCGGGAGGCCCCACGCAGCCAGGAAGGGAACGGGTCGGGGTGGGAGCAGGAAGCCTGCCTGGACTGACCACCGCTAATCTGTGTGTTAGCCTCAACTCTCTGATCTGTGTTGAGTGGAAATAAAACTTCTGAAAACTAACCTTTCCTTTCAGCCTTCCAGTCACAACATCATGAATTCCTCTGCAAAGTAGATCCTTCTGCCCACTAGGGGAAAGGTCAGGAAGTGCTGGAAAGAAAGAGAACACAATGATTAATATTTCAAGATCTTATCTTCCACACTCGAAGTGAAAGTCTTTTCTTAACTTCTGTGTACTTGCTGGGAAGGCAAGGAAAATAGAGACAATTGGGGGTGTGGCAGCTTCCTGGGAATTTCTCTGGATGTTATTTTATCTCTTTATTTTAAAGATTTATTTTTTATTTTAAAGTGATATCTGTACCCTACATGGGGTTCTAACTTAAACTCCCAAAATCAAGAGTCACAGGGTCTGCTGACTGAGCCAGCCAGGCACCCTAGAGGATGTTAAATTAGGAAGCCAAAAAATTCCTGCGAAACTTTGAGTGGGTGGGAGAAGCAAGGGTGAGGGTGGGAATGGAAGAAGACCAGAGAGGCCACCGTGGCTCTCTTGCTTTCTCCAGGTGCTCAGAATCCTCAGAAAATGTCACGCTTAGCACTGGGGCCTTCTTTCTCCTCCCTGAAGCCCTCTCCAAGTCCTGGAAGAGCCTGGAAAACGGTGGCCATGACAGCAGTTGTTTTAAGCAAGACAAAGTTCATTAGCGGACTCCCTGGCTATCTCCCGCTAGATGCAAGGTGGGCAAACTGAGCAGTGGTTATGGACCACTATACTTTAAGACTGGGCCTGTCTCCAGTCTTTCTCTGATTTACGGATTACAGTGGAATTTTCCAGGAAGGCTTGATCTGGGAGGAATCCTTTTCTTGGTTCTCTCTTGCACAAGTTCTCTTTGTGCAGCAGGAAAATCCTACCCCCTGACCATCTATGGGCAGAGTCTGCTTTTTCCACCAACCATCTCCTGAATGAAAGAGAGGAAACACCATCCTGAGCAGAAAGGACCGCCTGGTACAGTGTGGTTTTCACACAGTGACTGGAGTCAGAGCCACAGGCTTAATGATAAAATATACATAGGGATTTAAGTTTTTGATTTTTATTAAATAAATTATTTAATTAAATATTAACATAAAAGGAGTTTTGGAGTATAATTACCCTGAGCAAGTCACTTAATCTCTTAGTGTCTTTTTTTTTTTAATCTAAAAAATGCACAATTCTTTATATCCATTTTAGCATTAATGCTATCCTATTTAGAAATATTCTAAAGTATTAAATACCATGTATGGGGTATTCTAAACAAAATTTTTCCATAGAAAAAAGCTCCAGGGGCACCTGGGTAGCTTAGTTGGTTGAGCATCCAACTTCAGCTCAGGTCATGATCTCATGGTTCGTGAGTTCGAGCCCCATGTCAGGGTCTGCACAGACAGCAAGAAGCCTGCTTTTTTGGGTTCTGTCTTCCTCGATCTTTCTGCTCCTCACCACGTGCTCTCTTTCTCTGTCTAAAATAAATAAACATTAAAAAAAAAAAGCTCCTGCTGACAAAATTTAGCCCTTAGAGTATTTACGTCTTGCTCATTTTCTAGATGGTGGTGAGTGTACTTCTTAAAGGTTAGACCTACCTGACTAGCACCTTGAGTGCCTGGCAATACGATTTACAATTACATTTCGGAATGTTTAGTCCCTAAAATGTGGTCACTTGGATGCAATACTGAGCGAGACTTGAAGGTCAGAACCCAGGAAGGATATGAAGGTGGGATAGTGAAAGGACTCTCCGTTACTGAAGGACAGAGTAGCAGATCTTGAAGAGAACACTGGGAACAGGAATATAACCCACAAGGTTTGCTGGAACTTCTGAGTAACCGAGACTTTCCAAAGTGTGGGGAATGACGAAGCACAGCCCGCAATGGCAGTCGGCAGTCCTCACATTCATTTCCCAGCCCCTCCCTTCAGGGTTATTTCTGTAAACAGGCAACCACTGCGGTTGCAGCAGGAATGGGAGGGAGCCAGGGAAGGATGCTTTGGTGCCTTTGAAGTGACTACTCCAAGTCACTGAGAGGAAGGCCATTATTTATTTTGTTTGACTTGTTCTTCCTATTCAGCAAAACGCGCCAGGAGGATCTACTACCCACTTTCTTCATGTTACTTGGAGTCAAAACACTGGAGATAAAAGCCTAGACCTCCACTTACAGAGGTTTATTGGCCTCTTCTGTCTGCCGTATGGCCAGTGGCCAGATCTGAATCTATTAGAGGGTAGCCCATACCTATTTAGAAAGCACACCGTCACGGGCATCATAAGCTGTGACATCCATAGATGGTAGCAGTAACATCTAGGCTCATAGGTGCCATGCCCTCTGGTCCAGTTTTGGATGCCAGGGAGAGTCAGCAGCTTTTCCCTTCTGCATCTACACGCAAATATTTCTTTCCTTATTCCAGAGTACCCTGAAGAAAAATACAACCATATGCTCATGATTAACCTGGACTTACCTTATTTCAGACACAGAAAGGATTTTTATATCCCACAGTGTAGATTGGCTTCACCATAAGACCCCACTCATGCTTTCTTCATCCCTATATTTAGTCTTTTGCTTTAACGAGCCTATCAGAACCACTTTGTATCAATCCCACGAAAATTTTCCTGTCTTTACTACCGAATCCAGGGCTCATTCTATTTTCTGGATTTAATGATTTTTCTGCTAACTTTATCAAAAATTTTTAAAAGTTATGTCTCCTAGAGATTTAAAACTATATCATAACAACTCTTTTAATGCTTTTGATAAGAATAATGGTTAAATATTGAAGACATCCAACCCTCATTGTCACTAAAAACAATAAGTACCTCTCGACTATACATTATTTATATTTTGTCTGCAGGGGGTTTACAATCTAGCACACAACTGCTGTGTTGACAACAATTTATTTAACCTACCAAATTAGCATCAAACAATCAGGATTAGACATTCTCACTGTGGCTCTGGGTGTAGGAATACTAGGAATGGGCTTCTATCTCTACACACAGTTCATATGTGTACGTGTCAATGGAAGAGTTTAAGCTAAGATTACCTAGTGAGAATAAAAGTGTAGTCCCCCAAAATAATATTCATCAGTAATTTAGAGAAATGGCAAAGCCCCTTTTTATTAAAGCTCAAGTTTCAGGTAGATTCTGGTATAATAGTTGTGTCTCTTGTGAATCTTAATCTTCCCTTTAAGTTTGACTGAGCCCCATTAAAACTGGGTTACAATGAACTGGTATTTTTTCTGTTATTCCTTCTTGTAAGACAAGTGTGTCCAAGAATTCATCTGCATAATTCAAGGTTAATTAGCTTTCCAATAAGCCCATAGCTACCTCCTCTGAGAGGGTAAGAGCTTCATGAACCCATCTCTTGGAGACCTGGTTAGCATTACATATTTGTTTGTTTGTAACTTGAATAGGATGTATGGTTTAAGCACACTGTAAATTAATTTAAATAGTCCAGTGGTTAGAACAGGGTCTTCTCAGATTATCAAATTTATGTTTGCTGCCTGTAGGTGCCTGGAATTATTGACTGGCTCAGAGGATCACATATAGGCATTTATTCCAATGCTTCTGTTCACTTTAAGAAACTATACACAATTTTGCATTCTTTCTCCTCCTGCAGACTTTTCATCACTTGGCATGGAAATCATGTAGAAGAGAAACTCACAGACCAAAAAAGCATAGCAAGGATTTTTTTCTTTTTAAATATCAGGAAGGAGAGGGGGAAATTCCTGAATCTAAATGGCAGGGTCTAAAAGTCAGAGTGGAGTTTCCAAGGTCTATTTATAGTGGTATAATCCTATCATGGGAATTTGAGAGACTGTGTACTGGTCATAAGTGGCTGAAAAAAATGAAAGGAAAGCAAAATATTTTTCCCACATGGAAGATTGGAAGGTAAATCTGTCTGCGAAATATGCCTTCATTTTTCTCTGAATCAAATTAGTCATCCATTTTGCTCTTCCATTCTGATAGCTGTTTATCCATTTAATCATACTGGACAACCTGGGAGCTACTCTCCCTGATATCTGCCAAAGGCAGGCTTAATTTTTACTTGATAATCTGTTTTGCGTTCATTTTCATGATTTCTTTTTTTGGTGGCAGTGATGGGACCATTGGATGGTTACTGTCATTTTTTTAAATAAGAAGACATGCAGAAAGACTCTAAAGAAGTACACTCAAGTAGCCAGATTTATATAAGGGGCCAGGTGACAGTCACAGAGCTATTTTATTTTCATTTCTCTGCCTTCAAGCTAACAAGCTCTATGTACTCTCTCGCTGCTGGGAGTGCCCCCTCTGGGCTGCCTGTATGTATAAGGCAGTGTGCGGTTGGTTGGCACTTGAGACAAACAGAGGCATAGCTTATGGAAAGCAAGCACAGTTTTGGCACAAGGGAAAATGGCTTTGTCACCTGTCAAATCCCTCTTCTGTTTCCTCTTTGCCTCCTTGCACTTGTGGGCGCCCTAAAACATAACTGCATTGTTGTCTGGTACCTGCTCAAAGTTAGGCAAGAGTCTGAAAAGGTCTTGAAGGTTCAAAGGACTTTTTCTACAGAGGTAGCAGTCATTTTAATTAGGAAAGGAGAAGTTTTTGAAATGGGTCAGTTTCTTATGAACTTTTGTTGGCAGTTTGCCTAGAAGCTGGTCTTTCCTGCCCCACATCATGGGGTAGCCCCTCCTGGGAAGCAGGACTTGAACAATAACACACAGAGAATTATTGATGGCCAGTATGGATGCTGTGGTTATTGGAGCCTGGGGCAAATGCTCTGTAGTCAGTGAGGTCATTAACTTGGCAGTTGCTTGTGCAAGCGTGTGGTCTTAAAGGACCCAAAGACCATAGACTTACTTTAAGAGAGCAGGTGCCAAAGAAAATCAATAAATCACAATCTTGAGAAATAGATGCAAAAAGTACAGTTAGACACACAGATTAGTGTACCTTATCAGGTTAGGGTTGCATAGGATAAATTGAGCCAATGAACCTAAAAGAAAGAGATCAAGGACAAGTGTATGAGATTAAAATAAAGAGAGTTATCAATTTTTATAACCAGCCAGAGGTATTTCTCCAACCCAGAAATATAATTCAGGTGAGATTTTTGTGGATACAAAGTCTGAGAGAGAGAGAGAGAGAGAGAGAGAGAGAGAGAGAGAGAGAGAGAGAGATGGAAAATTATAGCAGCCACACACTCAGACCAGGTAGTGTAGAAACACCAAGTAATGCAAACTTCGTCTGAGAAAATCCTATGGGCAATACCTTTCTGGATGTGGAGCAAGTGTGTTTGAAGGAACAACTGATAACCCAAAGATGAACATGCTGTGGAGGATATCAATTTTTAGGTGACACTAACACTAGTAATACACATGTGATTATTTTGTGTGTCTATTTAATACAACTGTAGCTCAAAGATGGCAAATACATTCTTTGGGTCCCCCCGCCCCCACGTTGAGAGCCCTCCACGAACCTCTCTCATAGATCAAACCACTACCAACATGAACATGGTCTCAGCCATTCTCTACACAGGATTCAGTGATCAGGGCTGATGTGGGAGGTGAGATCTATTTGCAGTCTCCACAGTGTTTCTGGTTTTTCCATATGTTTGTTTGCAAAGTGACAAATAAGAAAGCTCCATTCAGGTTTGTTAAAACAGAAACTCCTAAACTGGGTATCAGGTTACTACGTTCCTGGACAAAGTTAGGCAGCACCTCACCCCGCACTGTCATGTTATCTGCGCTCACAAAAATGGCACCAAAATGGGACTATCCTGGCAAGAGTGAGTGGATATCACCTTTTAGTGAGTATGAGAGAGAGACAGAGAGGAGCTCTGACCCTGGGGAATGGAGGAGACACACAGCTGCTGTTGTTGTTTTCAATCTACTGCAATTCTAACTCCTCCCTCCTTGGTTTCTCAAAACTAGCTCCTCTTTTCTTTGAAGGATAGAATGGAATTCAGCATCAGTCCAGCCATGGAGGACTCTGGTCCCTGGACCCATGAGCTTCTTGGGGTGCAGACAGCAGACATGTACATAACTTCATCTAGGAACTCATTTAGTTCTGTCTCAAGCTACTCCAGTGAGAAGAGGGACAAGATGCCCTCATATAACTGTGTGGTTGCAAATCTGGACCGTGGCTCTATCCCAGGTCCTACGATGACATCTTCACCTTATGGAAGACTATTCCCTGTAGCTCATACATTGTCTCCTGATGCTCCTCTTTTCTTCTCTCTCAACAGACCACAATATGGGTCTGATAGCTACCTTATTTATTGAAAGAATTTAGGGACTTTTTTCCTTTACTAATTTTAGAAGTTGAAAGTTACAGTGTATCATTTGGTAGGCCTAATATAGAACATTTCCCATTTACCTTTTTGATAGAAAATTTACCAAACTGTATTAGGAAGGTTCATTAGTTTTGGTTTGTGCCCCCCCCTTTTTAGTTTCTTGGAACCTATTCTGTTTTCAATCTAGGAAATTCAAATACCAATTGTATATAAATGCAAGCAAAGTGTTCAAAGGGAAGTCCATGAATTATTTATTTTCATGCCCCAAACATCAGTCTCATTGGCCACTGTCTTGCACACACATAGCAATAACTGAGGTTGGGATTCAATTCTTGGGTAGGGAAGAATGCTAGCAAGTTAGGGAGGAAAGAAATACTCTATTTGTACAGGTGTCTTCTGGGTGAACACAACAGCCATAACTACCGTTTAGAAAGCACCCACTATGTGTTAGGCATCACACTCAGTGTAAGAGGGTATACTTTTAACTCTCGCGACACCTAGATAAGAATAGACGTTGTTTTTTAAATAGTATAGGTAAGAATATCAAGCCCCGAAGAATTTAATGAGCTCATTAAAGTTCATACCACTAGAAAATGGCCAAGAATGTATGCTCCCAGAATTCTCTTCTTATATCTACATGAATACATTTGGCTGTTGATCAATGGGTCTTATTAATGACTGTTACTTCCCAAGCCTGTCCCTCCCCCCAGTTTAGAAAGCTCTGTCATATACATTGTTTCCTCTTATTCAAGCCTCACAACAATTCTGTGAGTAGGTGCTTGTGCTCCCACTGCACCAAAACTCGAAGGCCTAAAGCATGAACCTGTGAAAGCAAGTCAATCCTAAAGGCGTTTGTGAGTATACTCTGGCTAAAGACTGGTGTTCTATTTCCAAAGGGGGAGCTGATGGAACGCGCTTCTCCCCGGACAGGATTGTGATTTATCAGATAGAAGCAAAATAAAAATAAGTTTAATAGTCTCCACAACCTGTAAATTCAGTGAGAAGGAAGAAGAGACTCCCAGGCCAATGGAAAAGAAGGATTACTGTTTTTAGCAAGCTGGGCCAGTGCACACTCAAGGCTGGACTAGTGTGTGTGTGTTTGTGCGTGCGCACATGGGCGTTATCCTCACAGCCTGAAGAGTACCGAGGTCTCTCTTATTCCATCAGGCCAAGGAAAGGCAATCTTATCTGTGGGATATTGCCAGGACCAGAGTGTACATCTTATCGTCTCAGACTCTGTGATCGAGAGAGACCCACAATCCTTTTCTGGGGCCAGTTGGACCTTGCCATGAGCTTCCAGACGTTTACGATACTGCGCTCATCTACAGATATCCACCAAATGCAATGGTTTCCCCCCAAACCTCCACTCTCTCTCAATTCAAACATGGCACATGCTTACCTTCAAACTCTGTATTGTGACCAAATTGAAGGCTCTTTTTATAATTCAGGGCCTGCAGGCTACAGCTACTTTGGGGAACTGCCTGTGGGCCAAAGAGAAGAATATTTGTTATAAGGTGGCTTTTGCTAGGGACTTTTCTCTGAGAACAATTATCAATAAATCTGAAGAAAGAGGCTACGCCTGAACTAGCCCATGGCACACTGTACTCTTTCCTTTTGGGTGTTACTGATTCTGGGCAATCTCTTCAAATCCTGCGGCCATGCTTGTTTCTTTCTGTGATATCACAAGAGCTCGCCCCTGAATAGAAAATATCCACAAATCTGCGTTTATGCCAAGGGTCAAAGGAGTCAAGGGAATGTTGCTTCGGGGCTGTGCTAAAATGAAATAACTATCCAGGTGTAGTTTTTTCCCTGGGTATGGCCCTTCTCTGGGAGACGGTACAGTTGTTTAGGAAATTAGCTCTGTGTGATGATCCTTAAAGCCAGAGGTATTGTCTGTGCTGTGTCTCAGAGCCATGTTTCCCCTCGACACGTCTGTGGTTGGAGGGAGGGGACCGGCCTGGGTGTGGCAGCTCGGGTGTTATTGTTATCCCCTGTGTCAGCATGGGCTGTGAGTCAGCTTGTTTGTCACATGTCACTGAGCCTCACTGAGCAACCTCTGGGATAATAGCCCTAATCCGGCCCCACAGAGAAAACTGGAAGCCTCGGGGAACTGAGCGCCTCTTCTCTCTCTGTCTCTCTAACTGCAACTAGACATTTACACCCTAAGTCAGCCTTTACCTAAACACATTCTACTTTTAAAAAGAGGAAGAAAGGCATCCTTGAGGGCTTAACACCAGTGACTGGTAGGAACTTCAGAGATTTTTCCTCCTAACATATTTTAGAGTTTAGGAAAACCTAGAAATGCGATATCCTAAAAAAAGCCAGTTTCTCTCTATGCTCCCAAATCATCTTTGTATCTTAAAAAAAAAAAAGTGTGCGCGTGTAATCTTCAAGAGAGGAAGGAGAATATATATACCACTGCTGACTTCCTATTTCTAAAGATAGTATCCTAATATCTATAAATCAAACTCACTACTTTGACTTTATATAGCAAAAGACAGAGTTTTGAAATACTGCAGCTCTGAGCCCATCTGCAACCCCCTCTTCTCATCATTTTTAGCTTTCCTAAAGTGTAGAGACCTTTGGAATCCTGAATTTGGGACTTACTTTGTGGGGTTTTTTTTTTTTTTTTTTTTGAGACCTGGTTAAATTTATGTTTACCTTATCTGTATGTAGCTAGTAGAATGTACAAAATAAAGGGATAGTAAAAACTCATTTGGGGATGATCACTTCATTTACTAGAGAAAGGGCTTTTTCATCACATTTTAAACAATTGTAACAACATTTGTTGGAAGGCAGTTAGTGAACAAATTACAAAGCAGTACTTCAGATATGAAGGGTTTTTTTTTTTTTAGAGCTTCCCTGAAAATAACAAAACTTTTAAAATTCTATAGTTTCTCACTAATTCACCCTAGACTTCCCTCCATTTATTCCAAATGGGTGAGATTTTACTGAGCATTGAAAATGGGACACCCCTGGGAGAATTCCCAATCAGGGTAAAGCCTTGGCTGGCTATGTGGGTTAGCCAGATGGTATAGCAGAGGTGGACCCTGCATTCATGATCTCATTCATTTGGTCCGTAAATATTTTTAGCACCGTGCTATCTGTAGATAATAGAAAATGGAATATACATGTTGCCTGGACTTGTCTGCACAGTCCAACAGGGACTAGACAAGTTATCTTCCAAATCGTGTTTGATGGGTGTTATCAACTGAATGGTGTCCCACCAATTTTCATGATGAAGCCTTAACCCCCAATTGATTGTTTTTGAGATCAGGCCTTTAAGGAGGTGATAAAAGCTACGTGAGGACGTAAGGGTAGGGCCCTCATCCTATAGGACTGATGCCCTTATAAGAAAAAGGGACATCAGAGCATTCTCTGCATTCATGCAGAGGAAAGGCCATGTGAGGACACAGCCAGAAGGAGGCCGTCTGTAAACCAGGGAGAGAGTCCTCACCAGAGACAAACATTGATGGTGCCTTGATGTTGGACTTCCAGCCTCCAGAACTGTGAGAAAACAAACCTCTGTTTTCCAAGTCTGTGCCATTCTGTTATGGCAGCCCGGACAGACTAATTCAATAGGGGAAGTGTGGGGTTCCTTGGGGGGCATAGTGCAGGGGCCCCACAACCAGATCTGGAGCAGCAGTGTTTCATGTGGAGGTTGCAACGTAGGTGAAACCAGAGGTAAGGAGAGCACAGCCTGAGATATGAGACAGAGGGAAAGGAAGTTCAGTAACCCGGAGCATAGAGGGTGAGGGTGCTGACTCTGGAACAGAAGGAGCTCTGTAGGTCCCGAAGAGCTTAAGAGCAGGACTTCTCACAAATGTTCAACACAATCCAACTCCTCTCTTCTCTTGAATTCCTTTTCCCTGCTTTGGTCTTGTGTAACACCCCGTTCTGGTTTTCCTCCTACTTCACTGGTCACTCTGAATCTCTTTGATACCTTCTTTTCCCCTGCTCAACCTCTAAGTATCTGAGTTCCCCCAAACTCCATCCTGAGCTCTCTTCTCTGCTCTTTTTTACATTCCTTCTAGTGTGGTTTCATCTAGTCACATGGCGCTAAATAACAACTACATGCCTAGCACCTTCATTTATCTATCTCCTGCCCTTATCCCTATTTCCAAGTAGAGATTCACATGTCCATTTGTTTCCTTGATATCTCCCTTTAGTGGTTCAAGAGGCAATTCAAACATAATATTCGATTAGATAGGCTATTATTAGCTGTGACCCACAAAAGACTCCAATATAAATAGTTTAAATAGCAAGGGCATTCTTAGAGTGTGGTTCCTGACCTGGGTGGGTCATAGAGATGCTACTGCATAAGAGGGAAAAGTCTTTCCTGTACCCACTTATGTGAAGGGACTGAGTCATGCAAATTAAACTGACCAAAGACAGATTAACAGGAGAAAAAAATTATTTACATACACAACACAGATACATGCAGTAATGCTTGATGAGGAGTTACTTGAAGGGGTGGTTAAAATTGGGGCTCATACACCTTAGTAGGGAAAGAGAGGAGAAAAAAAGTTTCTACAGAAAAAACGTTTTTTTAGGATGACTAGTGAAGTTTTAAGAGAAGAGATATGAAAGTTTGTGATGTTGGTCTATACAGGAATGGTGTTATATATAGACTCTTTCAGGGCCATAAAATTTCCCTAGAGAGAGGATTTATGGTAGGCTTACTCTTGGTCTCTGTCCCAGGAACTGACTCACCCCAATGAGGGAATTTATTGTAGCCTGATTTCCCAGGAATTTCTCTTTTTGTTAGATATGCCCCACTAAGCTGCCATTCTACATCTGTTGAATTTCAAATGTCTTCAGTTTAAAATAATTCTTACACCAAAACGGCATATTTTGGGGCGGCACCTCCTGATCTTCTTCAGCACTGCATTCTCTCAGTTGGTCAGAGTTATACAAAGTGGTCAGTCCAGTATTCTGAATCAGGTCTTAGGCCAACTCTAGAATTGCGAGTCACTGAAGGGCCTAGGTTAGTACGGTTCTTAGCTGCAACCTGGCCACTTTTATCATTCTGTTCACCATAGGATTTAAATTAAAGTCAAGAGATTAGTTTGATGTACAAGATTGCCTACCTTAGCCTTCCCCCCTACAGTTGTTTCCTTCCTTTCTGACCTTGAGCTCATCATAAGACTTGCATTAGCCAGTGGAATGTTGGCAAACCCGTCACAGCCAGAGGCTTCAAAACTTCTTAAATGTGGGGGTTTGCTTTTTTCCTCTCTTCAATCCCCATAATTACCATGAGAATGAACCTAGGCTAGCCTGGTCGAGTTAGAGGGGAGTTTTCCTAGCTCAGGCCATACTAGACCAGCCAGCTTCCTGATGTTTAACCAGTCAACCACAGATGCATGTATCTGCCCAGCTAAAGTCAGCTAGGTCAAGCTCGAGTCAGCAGAACTCCGCAGCCAATCAGACTCCTAATAAATGACAAGTGCAAGCAAATTTAAGCCACTAGCAGTAGAGGTGGGCTGTTATGTAACAATAGCAAACTCGCACGTGTGGAAAAGTCCTAACCTTTTTGAATGGGGAAGATGAGGTGACACTTTAAGAGAGTGGGCAGTAGGAGGAGGGTTCACCTAAACTACCTCTTCTAAGTCTGGCAATTTTCATTCCTGGATTTCCTGAGATGGGAAATTTTCAGACTGGGCATTCTTCCCACGGAACATGTTGCTATGGCCCTCACGGTATAGTTCTTTGATATACAAAATTATATCATCGTAAACTTATCTCTCTGTGTGGAAGACTGTGTAGAGCAGTGTGGAAGAAATCTGGTCACTGGATTGAAAAGTGTGGAGTCTACTAAAAGAGGCAGCACAAGGCTTTCCCATTAGCACAGGAGACAGGATCTTTAAATGGGAACAATCATGGCAGTACATGGAATGGTTCCTTTGGAGAGGGATTTCCAGTAAGTTCTTTGGCATTAGCCTTTCTCTCCTCTTCATATCCTGAGGTTATAGACAAGCCTCCAGGCAGAGCTTCGCACAATGGCTGGTCACTTCTCCTGGGTACACCGTGGTACCCTTCATTTGCCAACGGATTTCCACTACCCCCTAATTGTCCACTAATCTCTACCCTCTGTTTCTTCTACTCTGTCCTAGAACATGCTGCCAAATTTTAACATCCAGCTTGGTGTTCCTTGTTGGATTTTTTTTTTTTTTTGTAGAAGCTCTGATGCCACCATTTAGACATCTCTTGACACAAAGAGGTCATACAGAGAGGCCCTATGGAAGAAAACAATGCACATATCCAGTATGCTTGATACATCTCTCATTGGTTGAGTGGTTACAGCATGGTGGAAAGGACAGAAGGATCTCACTGACAGAAGGATCTGCCAGGTTGGCACTTGGGGCATAAGAGGATAGTTCTCAGAGTATGAGGGAAGTATACGTCAATGCTGTGCAATGTATTACTCTATGAGGTGACTATTTCAAAGTTGAGTCATGCTATAACAAATGTAACTTACTAGTTAAGCACATAAACTTTGGAATCAGACAGACCTGGGTGCAAATTAGGATCTGTGGTTTGCTAGTGCAGTCACTGTGCTCTGTGCCACTGGACAATGAATAACGCCCATCTCCCAGAGACGTTGAAAGGACTAAGTGAGACATAGCACGTAAAATCCCCAACACAGCACTCAGTATCTAGTAAGCACTCAGTGTAGGTGATGATAATAATGATGATTACTTAATGTTCCTCAAAATATATTCCACCCAGGAATAGTGTACTTGGCTATGTCAATAAGTAGAATGTGGGGGTAAAAGTTTCAGAGTTCACAGAGGATATCAATGTCCTCACAGCTCTGTGGAGTTGTGCTGTAAAGATGTCAGTAGAGTTCTGTTTATCCCACCGTGTCCCAAGTTTATTTGAAGACAGAATCTATTTGCCTTTAAGAACAACTACTAACCTCACTAGTGTGCCCCCAGAACAGTTTGAATGATGCTGGTTTGTGAAAATAATTCTCAGTTGTGTGAGTAGTTAAAAATCTATCACCAGAAAGCAAGTAAAAGTAACATCTAAAGAAGCCTAAGTATAAAACTTGGCTTCAGTGAATATTGGGCCATTATGATAGTTGGCTCTTGCAGTCCCTGGAGTCTGGGAGCAGAAGAGAGCATTGCCTCGGCCATCTGCCGTGAAAAGGGCAGCACACAGTGAGGTAGGGCAGGCTTTTAAATTCGAAATCAGAATTTACGGTTACAACTGCTGGCTTCCCTGAAGCAGAAGCCACCCACACCTCTACGTGGCAGCTCTGTCCCCTGAAGAAAAGCCCAGAGTTCTCCACTATCCTCAGTAAGACCACCCAGGCCAAACATTAACTCTTTATTTTTTTAGCCAGGAATGGTCACACATATTTTATACTGTTGAGTTCATTTTGTAGGAAACCACATAAAGTGTAAAACAAGTCAGCGTATGCTGGTCTCAGTGCAGGAGAAGGTCCACACAGGGATGCTTTTGAAGAGGAAAGTTACATTTGTGAAAGAATAAAGGATGGACTCCTGAAACAAGATGACTCATAAAGAGGCTGTGGGTTTGGATGGCCACCCCTCCTGGATAGCGGCTGGCTATTCCTACTAGGGAATTTTTTTTAAGGGGGAGATTTACAGAGAGTTACAGAAAGCATTTAGAAGACCCAAAAGGCAGGAAAAGGTCATGTTTTTGTAAGGGTAAGATACATTTAAAAAATATTGTGTTTAACATAATATAGATTTGATATAATGTTAATAGAGACAATGGGAGGGAATTTGCAAGGGAAGGAAACACCGAATTACTCTTGTAATGACACAGTCTATGTATCTTGCCGCAAGAACACATTTAGTCCCATGCTTTATGAATTGCCACATGGCACAGAAAAACGGCATGTTTACCAACCTGTTTTGTAGCAGGAGCAAAACAAAAATACCACATTTTAGCAAAGATCACACCAACAGACCCTCCTCTCCAAACAATTAAAAGTAAAACTCTCAGACAATTGACACCGACTTAGGAATCCAAATTAAAAAGAGCCGGAATACTAAGAAATTACCTTCAGCAACATCTGAAAAGACTACAATCTGACCAAGTAAGATTTACCACGGGAATGCAAGGAATCGTTTATTAATAGGAAATCTATAAATAAACCACTTCAATAAGTCAAAAGAGAAAAATTATATAATCATCTTAGCAGATGGTACCCATTGAGGATTAAAAATATACTAAAGTGGAGTTGGAGAATAGTTTCTTAACTGTAGTTAACAGAGATACCAAACGAAGACCTGGTAATAGCATTCCTGTCAGAACTAGAAATAGGATACAGATCTCCAGTATCACTTTTACTATTTTATATCTTCCTGGAAGTTTTAGCCAGTGATAGAAGACAGGAAACAAATAATCATGTGATAGTTAATTTTACATACCAACTTGGTGAGGCTATGGTACTGAGATGTTTGGCCAAATATCAGTTTAGACATTGCTGTGATGATTCTTTGAAGTGTAGTTAACTTTTAAAGCCATAGACTTTAAGAGGCACCTGGGTGGCTCAGTCGGTTAAACTTCCAACTTCGGCTCAGGTCAGGATCTCAGGGTTCATGAGTTCAAGTCCTGGAGCCTGCTTCAAATTCTGTGTCTCCTTTTCTTTCTGCCCCTCCCCTGCTCACACTCTGTCTCTGACTCTCAAAATTAAATGAACATTGAAAAAAAATTTTTTTAATCCACAGACTTCGAATAACGTAGCTAACTCTCCATAATGTGAGTGAGCCTTATCCAATCAGTGGAAGGCCTTCAGAGAAGGACTCAAGTCCCCAAGGAAGGACAGCTTCTGCTTCTAGACTGCCTTTGAATAAAAGACTTCATTAATTCTTCCCTAGGTCTCCAGTCAGGTGGCCTGCCCTACAGATTTCAGATTTGCCAGAACCCACAATTATGTCAGTCCCTTAAAGTAAATTTCTCTCTCTCTCTCTCTCTCTCTCTCTCTCTCTCTCTCTCTCTCTATATATATATATATATATATATATATATAAAACCGCCCCACCCCCACCCCTACCTTATTGGTTCTGTTTCTCTGGTGAACTATGACTAATACAAACAGCAGCTAACACCTACTAAAGACTTTTAAAAGTGTTTTAAAAGTGCCTGGCCATGTTTTAAGGGCCACATCTGGCTGTATTAACTTTTTTAATCCTCCAGTAACCCAAAAAGGAGGGCAATATTTGTCCCTATTAGAAACTGATCAGCATGACACATTCTGATGATTCATAGGAATGTTCTGGCCTAATTCAAGGCTAAGAACCAAAAGCCTCAAGTTCCTGCCCTTTTATTCTTAGGCACAGGACTCCAGCTGCCTCTTCCCTGGTAAGATAAGAGTGTCCTGAGACCATGCAATGATGGTGAAATCAACCCCACTGTCCTGGCAAGAGCCAACTAAATTAGACCTGGCTAGGAAACAATAGTATTCAGGAACCACTGTGGGGACTTGGCCTGCATTTAACTCGTACTCTGACAATCCCATGTCAGTTTCCTATTGCTACTGTGACACATTAAACAAACACAGTGGCTTAAACAACACCAATTTATTATTTTACAGCTCTGAAGGTCAGAAGTCCTAAAACCAAGGTGTCAGCACTGCTGCATTCCTTTTGGAAGCTCTAGGGGAGAATCCACTTTCTGGACTTTTCCAACCTCCTATAAGCCACCTGGATTCTTGGCTCATGGCCCTTTACTCTATCTTGAAATTTAGCAGCATAGCATTTTCAAATCTTTCTTTCTCTCTGACCTCTGCTTATATTGTTCACTGCCCTCTCTCTCTGATCTGACCCTTGTGTCTCCCTCTTCAAAGGGCCTTTGCGATTACTTGGGGCCCTCTGGGATAATCTCATTATCTCAGGATCCTTAACCTAATCATATCTGCAAAGTCCTTTGCCACAGAAGGGAACATATTCACAAGTTTCAGGGATTAAGATATGTACATTTTTGAAGGGTATTACTTCATCTACCATACATACCAAGTATAGATGAAAGACCCCATCCTAGCCTTCCTAGGGAGAAGTACATATGCTAATGGAACAAGGAGAAGCAGCTTTCGACTCCTATTACAATCATGAAATATGTCGACTTTCAGTGTTTCCCTGTTCCTGGTTCTCTAGTGAGAAAGAAGCCTGCTGTACAACTAAGACTCAGACAGACTGTACCACAGGTGAGTGGAGGATCTTGGCAACACTGCTTTCTAACCTTCCAAATACACATAACGTAAGAAACTTTTACAAAACTAGAAAGAGGGACACCTTGGAGGCTCAGTCAGCTGAATGTCTGACTCCTGATTTCTGCTTAGGTCATGATCTCACTGTTCGTGGGGTTGAGCCCCGTGTCTGGCTCTGCACTGACACTGCAGAGGCTGCTTTGGATTCTCTCTTCTTTTTCAAAATAAATAAACTTTAAACAATAAAAAAAACTCCTACCAAATTAGAAAGAAACACGGATCTGTTATTTTTCTCACTTTATTGTGGGCAAGGCTATTCCAAATATAAAAACAAAGATCAAACCCACAGTGGACAAGATTAATATCTAGGTCTTACTTAAAAATTAATAACTTATACAGGCTGTCTTTTGTTAAAGTGTATTTACTTTGAAAGAGAGTGCACACGTGTGTGAGCAGGGCAGAGTCAGAGAAAATCTTAAGCAGATTCCATGCTGTCAGCGGAGAACCCAACACAGGGCTCAAACTCATAAACCATGAGATCATGACCTGAGCCAAAATCAAGAGTGTGACGCTTACCTGACTGAGCCACCCAGATGCCCCCAAACCTATTACAGGCTTTTAAAAAGCAAACGGATTTCCAGTTTCCTGTCCGACATGTTAATAGCTTGGAAGTTTCCACTCCAAACAAGTACAAATCTGAACTGAAAAATCAACAGATTCTAAGAGAGGGGAGGGCACAGGTCAGACTGCTGCCCCCAAGGTTAGAGAAGCAGGGAGTAGCTGCTTACCAGAGCATAGAAACACACGTGGAAAAGCCATGGGAGCTAGTGCCAGGGTGCAAACACCCAGACTGATGAATTGTCAGATGCCCAAAATGGACAACTCTGAGAGTCAAAAACTCCAGGGAGGTCATAGAGGGGACCCCACAGTTTTGCGAATTTTACCTCCAGGAGCTCAACCAGATTCTCACAGTAAACAGCAGAGACAAATTTCACATGCTCCCATGAGGCTGAGCAGCAAAGGAGCCATCTTGATTCTTCTGGAGCCCTCTCTTCTCCTTAGTAAGGAGCAGCAGTTAACCAGGAGTTAACTCATTTCCATCAGCAGAAACAAGTTAACCAGTGCCTAGCCTGCAGGGATATTATCAGAGCCTAATTAACCCAAGGGAAGAGGTATACTGAATTCCAGCTGGCTCGAGCCTTCCATGTGGGAGAAGGAAAATACCCAAATTCAGCCCAATCTGGCCATTCTGTCCCACCTGACGGGAGAAAAGAACTGAGGAACACCTGTGAAGTTCACGGTCTAGAGGCATAGGCTCATTAAAAGAGCAGGGTCTAATCATAGGACTATAGAACACTTCTCTCCCCATCCCACGCCACTACACATAGCAGTTAAATTTACCCAGTCCATCATGTCCAGCTATGAAGAAAAAATGACAAGGCATACCAAAAGGCAAAACACACAATTTGAAAAGACAGAGCAGGCATCAGAACCAGGCATACCAGAGATGTTGGAATTATCAGACAGGGAATTTAAAATAACAATGATCAATACACCAGGAGCGCTAATGGATAAAGTAGACAGCATGCAAGAACAGATGGGCAATGGAAGCAGAGATGGAAATTTTAAGGAAGAACCAAAAAGAAATGCTAGAGATCAAAAACGCTCTAACAGAAATAAAGAATGCCTTTGATGGGCTTATAAGTAGATTGGACACAGCTGAGGGAAGAATCTCTGCGCTCAAAGATATCTCAATAGAAACCTCCAGAACTGAAAAGTGAAGAGAACAGCCCCCTACTTCCCAAAACACAGTAGAATACACAAGGACTGTGAGATAACTCCAAATGATATGACATATGCACCATAGGAATACCACAAGGCAAAGAAAGAGAAAAAGGAACAGAAAAAATCTTTGAAACAATGACTTGAAAATTATTATTCAATTAAAGTCAGATACCAAACCACAGAAGCTCAGAGAACGCCAAAAACTATAAATGCCAAGAAAACACACACACACACACACACACACACACACACACACACACACACACCATAAAAGAAAATACCCAACACATAAGGATATCATTTTCAAAACACAGTAAAAGAAGATAAAGAAAAAAATCTTGAAAGAATCAGGAGAAAACCAACACTCTACCTACAGAGGAATAAGAGTTACACCGACTTCTGCGGAGAAACCGTGCTAGCAAGAGAGTGGAGTGAAATATTTAAAATGTTAAGAGAAAAACCTAGAATTCTGTACCCTGTGAAATTCTCCTTCAAAAGCAAGAGCAATAAAGACTTTCTCAAACAGAAATTGAGGGAATTTGTTACTAGTAACAATTCCTTGCAATAAATGTTAAAGGAAGTTCTTTAGACTGAAGGAAATAATATAGGTCAAAAGCTCAGATCTACATAAAGAAAGAAACAGTTAAGAAGGAGTAAGTGAATATAAAATAAAAATGCTTATTTTACTTATTCTTAAAAATTTTTAAGTTTATTTATTTATTTTGTGAGAGAGAAACCGAGCACACAAGTGAGGAAGGGGCAGAGAGAGGAGGTAAGTGAGAGAATCCCAAGCAGGCTCTGAGCTGTTAGTGCAGAGCCAGATGTAGGGCTCAAACTCACAGACCTGAGCTGGTCAAGAGCTGGACATTTAAATGACTGAGCCACCCACGAGCCCCTATTTTTCTTATTCTTAATTGATCTAACAATTAACAGTTTATTTGAAATAATAGCAACAATGTATTCTATTATGTATGCTCATATATGTAAGCATGCATATATGTACAGAGTGAATGAATGACAACAAAGATACAAGGGATAGAAGGGAAGAATTAGGATTATTTTGTCATTTTAAGGTATTTCTACTTTCTGTGAAGTGGTATAATATTACTTGAAAGTGGACTTGGATTAGTGTTAAGTATGTATTGCAAATTCTCAGGCAACCACTAAAAGAGGTAAAAATATAACCAATATCCTAAGAAAGGAGGGAAAATGGAATTTTATGAAATCCTCAATTAAAACTGCAAAAGGCAGAAAAAGAATAGGAACAAAGAACAAAGCAGAAAACAGTAATAGATATGGTGGGCATTAATCCAACTGTATTAGTAGTCAGTTTGAACATTAATGGTCCAAATGCAACAATTAAAAGACAGATTGTCAGAGTTAATTAAAAAAGGACCCAACTATATATTTTTTTAATAAGAAGCCCACTTTAAACATAAAAGCACTTATATATAAAAGTACGTGGATGGAGAAAAATGTATCACGCTAATCAGAGGAAGACAAAAGTAGCTATATTAAATTCATAGAGGAAAGCAAGGAAAGTTATCAGGGACAAAGAAGGGAATTACATAATAACAAAGGGTCAATTATCAACGAAAACATCAGTCCTTAATGTGCATGTGCCTAACAAATGAGAGGCAAAACCAGATAGAACCCCAAAGAGAGATATGTGAATTCTCTAGCACAGTTTAAGGCTGCAACAACCCTCTATCAGAAATGGACAGATGGCAGAAAATCAGTAAGGACTTAGCTGAACTCAACAGCACCATCAATCAATTGGATATAATGGACATTTATAGACTACTTCACCGACAACAGCAAAATACACATTCTTCCTGAGTTCACATGGAGCAGTCACCAAAATAGACAACATTCTGGGCCATAAAATACACCTTAACAAATCTAAAAGAATATAAATCATGCAATGCCTGCATATGATAATTCAGACCACAGAATTAAACTAGAAATCAAGAACAGAAAGATAACTGGAAAATCCTAAAATATGGAGATCAAACAAAATCTTCTAAATAACATATGTTTTCTAAAAAAACAAACAGGAACAAAGTCAAAAGATAAACAATAAATAGAAAAATATTTACAAAATGGGTTAATATCTTGACTATATAAAGAGCAGTTACAAATTAATAAGGAGAAAAGACAAATACCTCAAAGGCAAAATGGGCAAAGGAAATAATAGAAGATACCAAAATGCTAAAAGAAGATACCAAAAGGCTTATGCACATGTCAAAATGCCTTATCTCATAGGTATAAAGATAATTTAAATAAAAATAACTTGACAAATATAAAAATAACTAATGCTGGAAAAGATGTGATGAAGCTTTCTGGGCACACTCCTGCATGCTGGTAGGAGTGTGTATGGCGCACCATTGCTGGGGTTCCACTCGGCAATAGGTATTAAAAACTTAAAAATGGTACACACTCAATGACTCAGAAATTCCATTTAGAAGGAATTTATCTGGAGGAAATCAGGAGTACATGCAAAATTTGATATGTGCAAGTATAATAATGCATATACACACACACACATATATATAGCAAAAACATATAACAGCAAAAGAGGGAATTAAATATCTGAAGGAAAGATTGGTTAACTATCTGTGATCAGCTGTAATGGATCAAATAAAATCCATTTAATCTCATTATCAGATTGAATATCAGATTGTTTCCCCTCACTACAAAACGAGGACAGGGACTCCTCCTTTAACTTCTGTGTCCTTAGAAAGTGCTGTGCACTATTCTAAATGTTTGCTGACTGACTTATATAAAATATGTTTTCAAATAATATAACAGCATGTGAAGCATCCACAATTGAAAAAGAAAATAAAATCAAGATTAAGAATTTATGGAGGGCATGATGTAAAAACATAAGAAAAGTAAAAAGAAAACACAGCAAAATGTTTTTAGAGATTATCTCTGGATGATGAGATTCAAGGTGATTTACTTTCTCCCCTTGTACGTTTTACAGTTTCCAGATTCACCATAATGATTGTGTTTAACTCCATAGTTAGAAAATTTTCAATAAATAGTAAAGATGTAAGAAGAAGAGTAATAGTGTGTTTTGTCAAAATCACAACTTACTCTTCCTGATCCTTTAGAACTATTTATTCAACGTGAGCTCTGTGGACCAACAGAACCCAACACTTACTTGAAACACAGAATCTCTGTCTTGCTGGAGGCCTATGTCAGAATATGAATGTTATCAGGATCCTCAGCTAATATACACACTGATGTTTGAGAAGCTCTGTTTTCGGGCACTCTCAGCTGATTGTGTCATTACTGCATCGGCATGGCTAATTGCTATCGCGAGGTAGCATTTGGCATTCTGTACAAAAAGGTTAATAAGATTTCAAATGTCTTTCTGGCATTGAAATAACTTTCACTCAATTTTAGGAGTTAGGATGTGAATGACTTAGCACATTCATATGTGAAACTTGCCGTTAGGTCGCCCTCTGTCCCAGCCCGTGCTGCCCTCTGGTTTACCCTCTGATTCAGCAGCTGCTCTGAGCACTTATGGCTCTTTCCCTCACCTCACTGTCTCCATTTACTCACCCCTGCACTAACTACCTACTTCAGCTTTTGTTCACCTGCTCAGTTACGTTTATCTACATGTTTCTGTAAAAAAATGGGAAAATATGCTGTCACTTCTGAGATTGCCCGAACAAGGATTTGAAGTTTGTTGATCACACCTGGGTGGACAACAGTTACTTTTGTAGACATTTCTTTATTTCATTCACTGAACATTTACAAGGTAAATGATTGAGCTAATCCATGACCTTAAAGACCCTCAATGAAATGGCAGGGATGGCAGGAGTGGGGAAGACATCATATAGAAATACCATGCAGAGACTCGATGGGATGATACGTGCCTTTGAGTAGACCTCAGACTTAAGTAGCACTAATGGCCTCGGTAAAGCCAGGAAGGATTTGGAGAGGAGGTGACATCCTTTTGTGCCCCCCCCCCCACTGAAATGAAGTTACTCGCATAACAGATACATCCTCCAGAATTGCATATGACACTCTTTACTTGTCATCTTTCCTGGTAGACTGATAGTTCAGTGATGGCTCAAAAGTGGGTGCTTAAGCCATGTTTGCTGAATGAAGGGTTATGATCTGAATCTTGGAGGGAGAGTTGGACTTGGCCTTGAGGACAGGTAGACATTCTTGGAGGTGGAGGAACCTTAAGGCAAGAGGGAGAAAACAACATAGCTTGCTATAACTATCGTTAGTGTCCCTTCCCTGAACTGTGTATCGGTGGATCAGGGAGACATGTCCATTCTGAAACTGACTTTTGTAGATCTACCATAGTTGGAGGTCATGGGAATTAAAACCTTCTGGCCAGTCAGCTGTGACAGATTGAAAGTTGAACTACCAGTCACAAGCACATCTCAGAATATGGTTTCCTTTTTCAGAGAAAGGGCAGTGAGTGTGCTGAAGCCTGCCCAGGATTCCCCCCATTGCTTTCCTTATGGCTGTCCCCTTCAAAGCAGAGTGCAAATGCGCTTCGAATGAGCAAGCAGCACAGTGTAGAGTCTGGGTACCTAGAACTTTCAGAAAAGAAAGCAGAGCTGGAGAGCTGCCAAGGCAGTAAGCAGTCTGCTGCACGACCAGGAAAAGCAGGGCTTCTGTCTCCAGCGCCTCCTCACCAATTTTTCGATATCCTTTGGCATTTGAGCAGGCTGCTGTTGCTTTGGGGGAGCGTGACGTGCACAGTGACATTTGTATTAATACCTTCCTGATGACTGCCTTCTGTTTACCAAACCATAGTATGGAAGTGGAATTTATTCCAGTGTACGTGTGGTAAGGGCAAAGCATCGCCATGTTTGGAAGATGTGTCCTATGGCTGCCAGAAAGGGACCTGTCACATGGCCCCCAGTCTCATCAACTACTTGCCCTGTTGTTGGGGGCACTGGGCAGGTTTGATTGGACTCTCCAGGCAAACAAGAGGCTCCCCTGTTAGTGAGTGCTGGGGCATCAGGAGCCCCAGGCTGGAGGTGAGAGGTGCAGTATCTGCTGGTTTCAGAACTCTGCTCCCTCGCGGAGGCAGCCACTCACCACCGCGGTGCCACCCTGCTTCAGGGCTCATGGGGCTTTGCCAGGCATGAACTCCAAGTCACCCAAGAGAAACCGCACCTTCAGTTTCCAAGGTCATCGTCTCTGACACTCCAGCAGGAGGGTGTGAAAAGAACACCGGAGAGTAGGGCTCTGTATGCTGAGCCTGAGGACATTGCATAACTGCCTCAGTCCCAAACTGACTTCATTCAAACCGCTCGCAAAGGTGGTTCCACACGTGTGTTAAGGTAAACTCGCCAGCAAAGTCTGATAGTGACCCGGATGTACAGAAACCAAGGGAGGGAGCAAGAACTTTCCCACTTATTCTTCACCCAGAGTATAAACTACATTTTCTTGCTTCTCTTCAGTACACCTGAGTGGTCATAGTGTTCACCTGCTTTGGGGGCCTGCTTCCAAGAACTCGGTCCTTGACCGCAGGGTGCTGAACAGAAAAGCTCCCTTTTATAGCAAATGTTTTATGTACTCCTGAACGTTTTTACACACTTGCGGTCTCCTCGGAAAGACGCGAGCCGTCCCGTGAGGGGCCCGGGATCCATATTGTGTTCTTTTGATGTGTGTGGAACAAAGTGAGCTGTGACGGACCCAGGACTCCGGGTTCTGGTGCCTCCCCCAGCATCACAGAGACGTGTCTTCACCCCTTCTGAAGAAGGTGCAGACAGTCTGGTTTGGCAGATTCACTTCCTTCTACATCTGGGACTCACATCGCAAGTTTTTGTGGGATCTCGGGTGCAATAGCTTTCTTTGTTTGGGCTAAATATAATCTTCAGTAGGCAGAAGAGGAATGCTTAGAAAGCACCCAACTTGCTGATGTCAAGGGGAAAGCGATCTAATTTCTATACCATATAATTCCGCTTTTATACCACTCATATTTGTTTATTCAGCTGCCGTTGTCCTAATTCTCATGTGCATATCGCCTAAAATAATTAATCTTTGGGTCTGCAGTAGCCTCCCCTTTGGTAATCTTGCCAACATATTCCTGGAAGAATCCTATTTCACTAGGTTCCAATGGAGGACGGTAAGGCTCTGAACTGAGCTCGACACAAAAGAAATTCTGCATCCTAGGGAAGATTTTTTTTTGACAGAGGCTGGTTTTTCCTAATTTGCACAAAAACCTCCAGTGGGATAATAGGGTCTCTGGGAGAAGGAGAACTCTGGCCCATGTTTTATAGATATTATTCCATGTCTCTGAGCATGGGGGTTGGGGGAGAGAAAGCCAGTCCTCTTTGCAAATCCCAGCCCCTTTTCATTGTTAAAATATTATAACAAACATTTTAAACCATTTTTGAAAAAACTGCCACAGTGATTCTTGCATAGTTCGTTGCTTCTATCTGTATGGAATTTACATGTTATATCAGAATATATTTACAGTTTTTATGCTACCTTTTTCGGCTGACCATTATACCATAAGCACCTCACGTTTTCTATGGGTTTCTGGTTTTCATAATTATGATTTTAATGCTACATAGTTTCCACTGAAGGTAGGAATGACAATGAATTTAACTACTCCTTTCTTGTTGGATTTTAGCATTGCTTGTGGTGTTTTGCCTTCGCAGATAATACCTCTGTAAGCATCAGTGGATCTATAACTTATTCTTCTTTTGTATTTGAATAAATTCCCAGGAGTGGGGTAAAGCATCACTAGTTTCATGGCCTTTGGTATGTGTCACCATATTTATTTCTTAACGGATAGTAAAGGTTTACATCCCGTGCATTCCTTGTGGTTGAATAATGCACAAGCCAAGGCAGGGATGATATTCAAAATTTATCAACTAGTTGGAGCACTGGTACTGACTGACCTAAACTGAAACCAGCTGGTCAGTCTGCCTAGGCCCACTGCCTGTATATTGGCCCAGCTTAGTTACCTCCAAAGCATCCTCCTCATCTTTTCTGTCAGCCTGTGTTTCATTCTCTATTTCTTTTCTCCTAGTTCTCTTCTGTTCTTTCAGCAAGGTAGTAATCATAACAGCAATATCCGATGCTTTATTGAGTATTTACTCTGTATTCACATGAATTAATCCAATTAACTCTTAGAACAACCCTATCCCATTCATTTTGTCCCATTTTATAGGCATGAACACAAAGGCTTGGGAGGTTAAGTTACTTGCCTAGGCACACAGAGATGAAACAGTGCAGAGCTGAGATTCAACTCCAGTCTGGCTGCCTGTCTCCATCGTTCTGAGCCAGGAGGCTGTTCATCCTGTAGGGTGTTGGGGTGGCTGGGTGGTATAGCAGAAGAGGGCGAGAAGTCTAAATAATGGAGGGATTGAAGATGGGTTATTTCAGTTGCCTTTTTGCTCTTTTGTTTCCTGCCTTATTAAACTATTTGATTAGCTTCTCCTGGTGTCATATTTATTTGCAGCTGTTAAACATTAGAAGACTTCAGAGGGGGGATTTTTTTAAAAACATAGTTATTAAAATGTCTATTTTGATTTAAGGATTTCTTCTGCTTTGTATTACACACGTGTCTCATATCTTTTTAATCTATAGTCATTTCTAATAAAGAATGTTCAGAATCTACCAGCCAAAGCACTTTAAGTGATTCTTGCCAAGTCTCATTTGAACATATTATCTCTCAGCCGAATTATCACTCAGCCATATCCCTGTCCTTTTATCATTTATAAACTTGGCAATGTGTCCATTCAGGTCCATTACAAAGTCATTTATGTATTTTGAGACTACATCTTCCTTACAGTATCCCATATTCTCTTGACTGGAAGAGATCTCTGATTATTTTCCTTATAACGTACAATTGTTTTAGTTAAATTTCCATGAGTTGGGCTGTAGATATCAACCTTTGAAGTGGGAATGGATGATAGATGTTTTGAAGGAGTTAAGGAAAAGCTCTATTTCTGGTTGAAAACATCATATATCTTGGAAAAAAAAATTAGAAACTGGAATATGAAGATTGCCTCTCCTGGGTGTTCTCCTCAAGAGCCTCGAGCCAGGAGTGAGAACTATATGTTTGGTAGGGGCAGGGCTTGCTGGTAAATGAGGAATAGATAAAATAGGCAAATTCCCTATCTTAGTCTGAATTCCCCCAACGCAGAGACTGAAACAAGGAATTGAGTGAAGGCAGTTTGTTTGGGAGGTGATCCTAGGAGGCAGGAGGGAGAGAGCAGGAAGAGCAAGGGAAGAGGGTCAAGTTAAGATAAGGGTATGTGTTCAAGGTCACTGATGTAGGACTTGAACTGATGTATACTCTGAGAGGTATATAGAATGCTTTCTAGAACCTTCCACCAGAAAGGAAGGTGGAGTATTTATATGACTCCAGTCTCCTATTGGTTGAGGGTTGTCCTGGTGTAATAAATACCTCCAGTTTGCACTCCCCAGCAGCCTGTCTATAGGCCAAGAGGACTCCTTTGGTACTGGAGAAGTAGCACCAGGTAAGTAAGCTCCTGGGAACTGTCCGCCACAGCCACAGCTGCAATCAGAGGCGAGTCAAAGGCAAGTAACACAGTCATAAGAGGTTTCCACCACACACCCACAAAATGAGATTTAAATGTCTGATTTCAAAGTATATCTTGAAATTTAGCACTTCTCCCCACCTTCACCATTATCTCTGTGGTCCAGGCCACCTTCATCTCTCACTTGAACTTTTATAAGGCCTCCCAGCTGGTCTTCCTGCTTCCTTGCTTGTCTTCTTACATTCTTTTTGCCTTAAGTGCCCCTGAAAGCACATCCTATCACTCTTCTGGCAGAAATTTCCAGTGGCTTCCTATTACCCCAAGAATATCATACAAAATTCTCATTCGGTCCACGGTTCCTCCAGCTTTATTCTGAATGACTGTCCTGCTTGGTGCCTGTGCTCCAGTTACACAACCCTTCTTAGCCTCAACAGTGATTCTTCCTCCTTCCTTTCCTTCAGCCTAACGTGATCTTCTCTCCGATTTTCACTTGGTCCACAACCTCCGTGTTACCTCCTCAGTGTGGATTCCTTTTACAACTCTTCCTAAATCAAAACCCCATACTGTCTATTATTTTTTTAATGTTTATTTATTTTTGAGAGAGAGCACGAACAGGGGAGGGGCATTGATGGAGGGAGACGGAGGATCTTAAGCAGGCTCTGTGCTGACAGCAGGGATCCTGATGCGGGACTCAAACTCACAAACCATGAGATCATGACCTGAGCCAAAGTCGGACACTTAACTGACTGAGCCACCCAGGCGTCCCTCTAACTATTCTTACTGATATTTCTTTTTCTTCATAGCACTTTTTACCACCTGACATAGCTTCTATATTTACAAGAATAAAATTTCACAAAAATTCACCCTCTTTCTCCAGCATCAAGAATATTCCCTGGTATATTATAGGTTCTCAATAAATATTTACTTAATAGGTGAATAGACAAGTGGCTCCAGAAGCATGGTGTGTCCTCTAAGTTCTCCCCCCAAATGTTCCCATTAATGTGATCACCCCAGTGACACAGGAGGGCATTACTTCTGTGTATAATTAATTATTTATATCAATGCAATGAGAATGTATTAAGAACCCCTATGAGAACAGATGACCTGAGGTGAGCAGGAAGTGGGTGGTACTTCCTGCAGGGGAAAGTGGGCAGACAGAGAAGCATGGGCACAGAATCAAGCTTCAACCACTTACCAACCCATGGTCTGTTTGAAACTTGCCCCATTGGGTGGATTGTGTGAGATCCAGGGATGGTACTGGAAAATTCTATGCCTCTTGCCTCTTTTTCTAACTCTTTCCTCTCTCCCAACCCCTCAGGAAATGACAAAGAAGGAGAAGCTGGACCATCTGGGGCTGTGGGAAGGTCTGGCAGAGAGAAAGTACTTGACAGTGACAGTACTTAGGAGGCCTGACTTCATCTCCTCGTATCCAGGGACTGACTGAAACAACACAGGCAAGGGCCATTTATGGAAGTGAGTATAACATTGCAAGAATGTGCATTTGGGAATTTTGACAAAAAAATCTGCATTTTTAGGAGATATGAGATTTTTGGTAGGACGCAGAGTCTCTCTGTTCCTCCACTTCTTTACTCACCTGCACACCCAATTCCCTTCTTGCCAATACCAGGGAAAATTGACATTTCCGCAAATAGTGCCCCAATATCCACATTTTTGTGTTCAAAACTTACCTGGCTCCCTTAAAGCTCTGTGGGGTTCATGTGAAAAGGCCAGCCCCCTATTTTCCTACTCAGGTAACAATGTAACCAGAGCATTCCAGAAGCAACACCTCCACCTTCATTTTCTAGGTCAAAGAAGTGATTCTAAATATGGACATCCAGGCTATTGGGAGGAAAGGATGGGCCACTGGGGAGGACAATTCGGCAGTTCCAAGACACTATGGTGTTGGCAGTTGTCTACTTTGAAGACAGGCCCTGAGATCTGACTCCCAAAGTCCTACCTGCCGTTTGGCTAGTGTGGGACCTTGGAAGTTTGCTAACCTCCTTTGTCTCAGTTCCATCTTCTGCAAAATGGGAATAAGCTAGACCTTCCTCACAGAGTTGGTGCGTTAAACGATAATAACTGGACGTTCCTCATAAGGTTAGGGTGAGCGTCAGGTGAGTTTATGTGTGTGCAAGGGCTTGGAAAAACCCTAGCGCACATCAAGCTTCAGCAATGAAGGCAATGAACTAACAAAGAGCCAAAAGTTCTTACTACTGGTTTTGCTTCTGCAGTGATAGGTAGTGACAGTCGAGTGAGGATCACTCTAGACCCGCCTTGACTCCAGAAGTAAGGTCAACTCCACTTGTTAGATACCAAGAGTAGACGGGTCTCCCCAAAGGAAACATTGACCATTAGAAAAGAATGGAGGATGGATATCGAGTAGGCAAACGTAACAGATGTCCACCACAACCTACTCGTCTTGCCTTTCCTATCATTCTTTGAACACATGCTGCAATTTTCCATTTCCTGCCCTTGTACGTGATGTTTTCTTTGCTTGAAATGCCTGTCTCACACCTCTACCTATCAAAAGTTCAAAGTACATTTTAAATTATACTTCCTTTATGTAACCTAGTCCTTGAAAACCATAATTTATTACCTTTATTATAGCTTTTATCATCATCCAGCTTGTATTATATTATATTGTGTTCACTTCTTTCTTTTGTTGCTGCATTTTAGGGGCGAAAATCATGCCTCATACCAGATTGCACACATGCATATTATTTGGAGATTGGTAGGCATCCTCCACCATGTAAAAAGCTTGGTGTCAACTCTAAAGTACCGTAATAAAGATTAGTTCTTGTCATCATCATTGTTTCTTCAGCACTATGTCTTCTACATTGCAAATTTCTAATAAATATTTGGTTGCTTTGCTAGAATACCTAATTGTAATCAGAAGTAATTTTGAGCAGTCTCAAAATTCTTCATATTCACTCTAACGCTTTCTTTTTTTTTTCTCCATAATATTTTATTGTCAAATTGTTTTCCATACAACACCCAGTGCTCTTCCCCTTAAGTGCCCTCCACCATCACCACCACCTCTTTTCCCCCCTCCCCCTTCCCCTTCAACCCTCAGTTCATTCTCAGCATTCAATAGTCTCTCAAGTTTTGCATCCCTCTCTCTCCCCAACTCTCTCTCCCTCCTC
>NC_043709.1:47450924-47452506 GCF_006229205.1 Suricata suricatta | reverse complement strand
CACCTCTTTTCCCCCCTCCCCCTTCCCCTTCAACCCTCAGTTCATTCTCAGCATTCAATAGTCTCTCAAGTTTTGCATCCCTCTCTCTCCCCAACTCTCTCTCCCTCCTCTGTTCCCCCTGGTTCTCCATTAGGTCTCTCTTGTTTTCCTGCTAGACCTATGAGTGCAAACATATGGTTTCTGTCCTTCTCTGCCTGGCACTCTAATGCTTTCTAAACCCAAGACTAACATTATTCAGGTGCAGAAATGTGCCTTCTTTCAAGATGCTTCAGGCATCTGGGCCAAGCAAACAGAATTATGATTTTATTATGTGTCTGCGTTTAGATTAAATTCTTGGGCGTGGCTTTGGTTAATTCCTTAGCAGACTTGTACATTTTAAAACTGCCTTGTATCTTGTGCACCTCAATCAAATGCAAAGCTTCAAGTTTTTATAAAGATTTCCTACGGCCAATGAGCACATCTTTCCCTGCCCCTGGATGGTCTGACAGCCTAAAATAAGGATGCCTGGCACTAACAGGCACTGGTCCAGTGGTACCGAGCCCTGCAAGCTTGATCCAACTTGAGTGACATTGGCTTCCCTCAAGCCTGCAGCCCATTCACCAACCTAGCAAGTGAGTGTTGGGTGTCACTAGGTACGGGAAGGCCAATCTCTGGTAAAACGTGAAATGGGCTACCACTCCTTCCTTGTCTTTCCTTCCTACCCATTTTGTACACTTCTCCTCTTTCCAACGAGATGCTCACCATTTACCATACTCTCTCTTGCTGCTCAGGGCCACATTCTGGGGATGCCATTTAAATCTCCATTTTCTCGTGATGCTTCCTCCTCATTCTATTCACAACAATTTCACTTTCTTTGGGGGTCAACAATTTTTTATTAAATTATTTATAGTTATTGGTCATAACCAATGAGTCATGGCTGTTTGTGACTTCATAATGTCAGTCCTTCTAGGTCACAAATTGAATCCACACTTTTAGTCAGACTGGCTAGAAACAACCCTCAATTCAGAGAAAAGACAAAAATGAGATGAATCTAAGACAACAAATCGGCTGTGGAAAAGGCTCGGAGATGGGCCAGAGTTGGACAGGATAGGGTGGTGTATGCATTTAGCAGCTCTTTATGTTAAATGAGCATCTGTGATAAGAGAGAGCAAAAAAATAGCAGAGTATACCCATCAATACTAATACCAGAGCTCACTGAAAGCATGGTTTGCTCAGTCCTCCTTGTAAGCTAATGCTACACCCTCATTTCTATTTTATGAGTGAAAACTTAGGATCTGCTGACAAAAATCCAGTGGGGGACAATGTTCTGGGCCAGCTTGACTCTCTAGCATTTTTTGCTAGTCTTACTAGTTGCCACTTGAACCATGTATTTATTGTGTGCTTTGCATCTATTAATCCACTTATTCTACATCTTTTATTTTTATTTAAAAATTTTGTTTTAGGTGCGCCTGGGTGGCTCAGTCGGTTAAGCATCCAGCTTCGGCTCAGGTCATGATCTCACGGTTCGTGGGTTCAAGCCCCGAGTCAGGCTCTGTGCTGACAGCTAGCCAGAGCCTGGAGCCTGCTTCAGATTCTGTGTCTC